>NC_141031.1:21611666-21915000 GCF_052040795.2 Danio rerio | reverse complement strand
TCAGCAATTCAATTACACATAATTACAAACAAAAATTCTACCATTTAAGGTTTGCTATGTCTATGAAGACAGCAATAATACTTGTTTTAATGTAACTCGACGATTTATTCACGTAAGATTCATTGTTTATGTTACTATGCATGAGAGGTTGAAGTCTAGATGGAATACAGTTGAGAATACTCACATCAATATAGCATTTATTTGTGACACTGTACAACAAATACTATTTTTACATTACTGTGACGGTTGGATTTAGGGTTGAGGTAGCAGTTGATGCTAATAAATTAATGCGTAATTTAATAAGTAATATGAACACTTCTGATTAACTTCCAATCACAACTGTATCCCTTCTAGCAACAACAGCAGCACCCATTACTTGTCATATAACAAATGATACGATCATTAAGCTGTGTAAAGACAAAACATATGTTCTATCACATATTTAATTATCACAACATAATAAGAACATTGGTCAATATTTACAGAAAAGGGCAAAAAGAAACAAAATGTGATATATAAATAGATAATTGGGGCTGGTGGGTCATTAAATAAACTTGACACATTGCCATGGGAACATTAGAACGCAATGAATTCTAAGTAACGGACACAAAACATATTTAAAACTCATGCGCAAAAGGTTTAATGAGCTAAACTCAAGATCTGAACTGATTTAAATTGCAAATGAATCATTTAGATCAATTTTCAAAATGAGATGAAATGATTCATCAACTGACTTAAATGATTACTTCAACCCAAAATGAAAATCCTTTAACTTCCTCTCATGTTATTACACTGCTATAAGACATTAGTTCATTTTCAGAGCACAAATGAAGA
Source organism: Danio rerio (assembly GCF_052040795.2). Lineage (NCBI taxonomy): Eukaryota > Metazoa > Chordata > Actinopteri > Cypriniformes > Danionidae > Danio > Danio rerio. The sequence goes on along the minus strand of NC_141031.1, from coordinate 21,914,166 downwards.
TATTTTGAGGAAATCTGGGATTTCTCTGCCTCTATCTGTTCACTCAGAACTCTGAGTTCGCTGTGAGGCCGCTGTGTTAACTTTTTAAGATCTCAAATTTATCTCGCAATTCGCCATTCGCACCTGCTGTTCTCACGTAAATCCACCAGAGGCTGCTGCCGACTGACTGACTGACCAACCAACCAATCCACCCACCCTCCTCCTTCCCTAAATCCAGCCGATAGTGTTTTCAAAAGCACATAATGACACACCCACCCACTTCCCTTAACCCAACTGCAATATTTTAAAAAGCAATCAAGAAAAGCAAAAGTTTTTACCATGTTTTCAGATTTTACCACATTCTCACCCTGTTATTTAATTTTTTATAGATTTTTTTTGGGGCTTTTTTGGTTTTTGTCTTACCCGGTTTCTGAAACAATTCACTCTGTTTCTCAAGTCCGCTGACGCACATATCCAGCTACTGGAAAAACTGGTAACAACAGGAAAGCCGTCCATACAGAGGTAAGTGAGAAAAGGAATCCACTGGTATGATATAACAGATGGGGGCAGAGAAATCTCTCAGTTTTTCTTAAGATATCTTCAATATCTACATAATCCAGTGATCTGCAGAAACGTATATAGGGTTTTTCAGAATGAGTCTATGTTAAAATAATGGCAGAATACTATTTTGTAATATGAATTTACAATTATGTTGGAATAAAGTGACTTGATACAAGTTTTGTGAAGATAGAAAACAGGATCAAATCTCTTTTTTTATTCCCATAAACATTGATTGGCAAACAATGTTTACAACATTCTAAATTAGTTCCAGAAGTTTAAGCATGCTTGCTTGACATGTGAGATCTAATGAAGTTTACTAATAATGAATCAAACATCTCTACTTCTCATGTGGATAAACAAAAGAGGTGAAATTAACCCTAAATAAAAATCACACAACCTTCATGTTGACTTTACCAGTGGAATCCTATATGAAATACATATCACACGTGGTTTTGAAATGCTTCAATGTAAAAAACAAAACTAATAGACCAAAAAGAAGAATCCCAGCCCATGGTCAAAACTGACAAGTATTGCTATATTTGTGGGGACATTTGGTTCCCACAATGTAAGAAATACAAGGCACACACACACACACACACACACACACACACACACACACACACACACACACACATATATATATATATATATATATATATATATATAAACACATACACACACAAACCTTTTTTCTGCTCATGACAGTCTAATGAGAAACTATGACAGATCTGGGTTATGTGCTACTGAGAGTTGCTTGCGTGTGTATGTCTCAATAAGACTGAACAAATGGAGAAATGATTAAGCTTAAAAACTCACCGTGGCCACGACTGATTCTCTTTCATTACTAGAGAAACAACCTCTCCTCAAGCCCCTGGGATCTATGTGTGTGTGCAATTGACAATGGGCTTCATGAGCAACATAATTGTTTGCAAATGGTTCAACCAAGCAATGCTAAGAAGAACACATGGTATGGGGCTCAATGAGCCAATGTTCAACATATAACATGCTGACTAGCAGATAAACCCAGAAAATGAGACACATCCAGCTGATCTCCTGATGTTGTGCCAGCAATTATTTAGCATCAGATTTAGGGCTTAGGGAAAGTGCATTTCGGGGGAAGGGACACTAGCGAGGGAGGGTTCAGAGGATGTTAATGGTTAAATGTCTCGCTCGCCTTGTTTTAAGGTCACTGGATCAAGATAGCTTCATAAAACACAGCATGCAGTTGAAATTAGACACACACAGAATGGTTCTGGGTGCATGAAATTTTAAAATGCTGCGTTTTTTATTGTAGATATCAGATTGACCAAAATGAGTCAGGATATTTTTAGGTGAACATTTCTTTCTTTTTTTTTTTTTTTTTGTACTTTAAGGCTTTATCCTACTCTGAAAGACTTTTTTACAGAGGGATATGTTCATACACGACTTGACTCATTTAAAATATTTTATTCTACAAATATCTGTGAACAATTTGATTATCTGCTCAAAGTATTTTCTGAATTATAAAGTAATACATGAAATTGACAAAATAATTTCTGTAAAAACCTTTGATTCTTTGAAAAAACAAAAAAAAAGAAAATAATTTTATACTAGATATGTATACAAATAGCATATTTAATGTAATGATGAATGAATGTTTATCATTCTAAATGTAATAATAAAAATAATAATAATGATAATAATAATACAATTTATTATGACTATTATTTTTATTGTAGTTCTTGCAGTCTTGCTTTAACCCAGCGGAGTAAAAAAGTCTCCTCAAAGTCAGAGGTCATTGTCCATCTTCAAGGGGAAGCTGGTTTTATTTGCAGGGATTTATTGTGCCCAGACATGAGACAGAAAGATGGATAGGGTTCTAGCAGTGTTACGTGTCAATATTTAAAATGAGGATTAGATGAAAAGAGAAGAGAAAGGGAGGAGAAAGAGTTTGCTCTTTCATTCTTGCACTGACAACATGAGCCTTTTTTTCGCTTTCTTGGTGAAAGCAAAACCCTTTTTACAAAGTCACGTTTTTTCTGTGAAGCTGAGCTTCAAAACAAACACAGTATTGTGAACCTTAGGAACAGCCTAAACCTACTATTAAACTGCAGAAATGCATACACAATTCACAGCACTGAAGAGCTAAATAATAAAAAAAAATACAATTTAAATAAAAATTTAAAAACCTTAAAAATGTAAAAATCAATAAATTCATATTAATAATAAATACCTAATTACATAATATTGTTATTTAATACTGTACTGTGATAGATACTTTTAGTTTTATAAATTCTACATAAAATACTGTAAATAAAGTAATGAATGATTATTAAACTAAAAATATGCTAAAATTAGTGTTTATTTATATGTACAGTTGAAGTCAAAATTATTTGCCCCCCTTTTAATTTTCTTTTCTTTTTTAAATATTTCCAAAATGATGTTTATCAGAGCAAGGAAATTTTCACAGTATGTCTGATAATATTGTTTCTCCAGGAGAAAGTCTCATTTGTTTTATTTCGGCTAGAATAAAAGCAGTTTTTATTTTTTAAGGAAAAAATTATTAGCCCCATTAAGCTATATATATATATATATATATATATATATATATATATATATATATATATATATATATATATATATATATATATGTATATATATATATATATATATATATATATGTATATATATATATATATATATATATATATATATATATATATATATATATATATATATTTTTTTTTTTTTAGTCTACAGAACAAACCATCATTATACAATAACTTGCCTAATTACCCCAACCTGCCTAGTTAACCCTTTAAATGTCACTTTAAGCTGTATAGAAGTGTCTTAAAAATATCTAGTAAAATATTTTTTATTGTCATCATGACAAAGATAAAATAAGTGAATTATTAAAAATTAGCTATTTAAACTATTATGTTCAGTAATGTGTTGGAAAAAAATCTGTTTTTATTTTTAATTTTAAACAGAAATTGTGTAAAAAAAATAAACAGGGGGGCTAATAATTCTAACTTCAACTGTATGCACTATTATTATTGTTTGTAAAACAAGTAAATGCTTTTTTATGTACATAAGATAATGTCAAAAAAAGATTTCTAAAGAGAACAACCCAGGCTCATCCTTAAAATGTGCCGCAATATACATATCTGGAGAACGCCAAATATATCCCAGGAGCTACGTTGTTTTTTTGCAGTTTTTGTTTTCGTGAATTCACCAGAGGCACTGTGTACGCTTTACTGATCTTAAATTTCTCTCGATTGCGCCATTCGTGCCTGCTGTTCTCACGTATATCCAAAAGAAGCCACTGTCGACTGACTGATTGAGCGATCAATCTCTTCATCCACCACAAGTGAGCAGCATCCCCCTGGATGATGCGACAGCAGCCATATTGCACCAGACCTCACAGCACGCACCAGCTGATGGGTGGAGAGGGAACAGAGTGATGAAGCCAATTATGTTATGGGAAGGCCATAATGGACAGAGGCCAGTGGGCAAATTTGGCCAGGATGCCGGATGGTTAAACCCCTACTTTTTCTGGAAGGACATTCTGGGATTTTTTATGACCACAGAGAGCCAAGACCTCGGTTTATTGTCTCATCTGAAAGACAATGCTCACTGAGTATAGAGTCCCAGTCACTATACTGGGGCATTAGGACCCACACAGACCACAGGTTACTTATTTTCTAGTCATGCCTGCAGAAGATCTGGTCTCTAAATACTAATTTAACTTTTATTTTTATTTAGTTATTTTTTTTACAACACAGAAAAATATTTTGCAATTTAAAATAAAAAAAGTTAAAAAAAACATGCAGACATCATTTACATCATTACATACATACCAGTATGCACATACATAATTACCTATATGTATATATATGCAAATTTACCTATATACACAAACACACACGCACACGCACACGCACACGCACACACACACACACACACACACACACACACACACACACACACACACACAAAATAAATGAAATAAGAAAAAGCCCAATGCAAAAGATTGTTATAACACTTCCAGTTACCATTTATATAAATGGAGATATCTTTATATTCTCTACATATCAACCACTTTACCAAACCTTCCTGAAAATATTGGTTTTCATCCTCAACATAAATGTCAGTTTTTCCATATGAATTTTTTCAATCATCTCAAATCTCAAGATCTTAAGATCCAGTTCCTTGTTATAGTCTTTTTGCATTCAACAAGAAAAATCTTTAAGATAATTTTTAAAACTTACTTATAACTTTATAATAAAAAACTAAAATATGTAATAAATAATTCTAATATTCAGCTGTATCGTTTAAAAACAAGCAATCAATACAAAACTTTTCTTCCAGTCTTACATGCACAGATCTTAAGTTTGAGTTTGGTATGGAGGTGTGAAGCCCGAGGGAAACTCAAGAGGAGCTCTGTGTAACTTTAAAAACTGGAGCAAATGCCAGCAATTCTCTACTGGTGGAGAAGCAGGACTCAGTCTTTGCCTCTGGAGTTACACACACACATCCATCATGAACAAACAAACCACACCGTCCATATTCAAACAGTGAAACTCAACGAAAGCTCATTTACAGATCCTGTCCACCTCATTACATCCACACAGTTGGTCGGTCCCAGTGAAAGCCTAAAGGAGTGTGCTACATTAATAACAATCACTTATCAAAGTCAGCACAGCTTTCAGCAGCTTAATGAGTGAAGGACTGCTTAGCCAGACCTGCAGAACTATACACACAGCGGATGAAAACTGCAGCCTCAGTGATATTTCTACAGCTAATGGCCTTTTAATATTCCTGACATGTGGTTTGCACTTGGGTGCTAGATGCGTGTGTGTGTGAAGAAGAGCACAACACACTGGATGCTGCATTAGGAAATTGCTTTCTGAAAAAATAAATAACTTCATGGGTTATTAAGTAAAATAGCGAAATAAATGTTAAAGTAATGAAAATGGGATTTTTTTTGGGTTGCATTTTAGTTTTTGTGAAGATTGTTACCATGGTAAAAAAAGGTGTATTTTAATTTTAAATAAAGTGAAAAATAAATATATATATATATATATATATATATATATATATATATATATATATATATATATATATATATATATATATATATATATATATATATATATATATATATATATATATATTTATTTAAATAAAAAAACTTTCATTTTCCAATCACAGAATAAGAGTCAAAACTAGACAAAAAAAAATAGACTAATAAAATTTAATAAAATAAAAATATAAAATAAATGAAGTAAAATCAAATAGATAAACAATAATCAAAAATGATGAAGTAAAATAACAAAAAAATAAAAAAATTTTTATCATAGACTAAGAGGCAAAAATAGGTAATAAAATAAGTAGGCTATTAAAATAAAATTAAATATAAAATGAAATGAAGTGAAAACAAATATACAAACAACAATAAATAAACAAATAAAAAATAAATAAAGTAAGAAACAATAAAACTTTAAAATAAATGAAAAACAAAAGAAAATAAATTAACTTAATTTTAAAAAAATCATAGACTGTGTATACTACTGAAAACTCATCTTGTCAGAATAAAAAAGCACAAAAATCTAACATTAATACTCGATTATAGCTTAAGGTCCAATCCTAATTCTTATTTTGTATCCCTACCTCTTTCCCTTCCCCTTGAAATAGAGTGTGTAGGGCTTAAAATTTACCCCTAACAAATGGGAGAGCACTACAGCACCTGCACTACAACATCATATGTCACCGCAATCGCTTATTTCATATGGGATCACATGGGACCTGTCGTAATTATTCCAGTTGCATAATTTTTTGGTATTTATCTTAAGGAAATTACTGAAGGCAACAGTATCATGTTATCATAATGATTTAATGTGGCAATTAGCTTGTAACCATAAAGTTACTGTGCATTTACACCATGACCATTCATGTAAGCACAAGAAAACAACATTAACGTTATATCAGGCACTGTAAAAAGGTCATTCACAGCGGCTAGATTTTCTGACAGAGTATTCGAGTGTCATCCAGTGACAGATGTGAATGTATGTTGTGGGACTGCTATACAGGAGTTTCTTATTAGGGATTCCAGCCAATTTAGCGGGTTTATAGTAGCGTTGTAAAACACGAACGTAGTTATGAATTTAATAAAATATATGCTTGTTTGCTGTAAAAATGTACAATAATCCCAAAAAATATTATTACTGAATCTCCTGACTTTCATGTGCAACCATGTTGCCATTGTAGATGGTGTATTCTGGGAAATTTTCTTACCCCTTGGTTTCGAGTGTGGTCCTGAAAAATCAAGGGCTTTCGAGGGCTATCTAGCCCTTCCTCTTAGCCCTATACCTTCACGCTAAAGACAATTGGGACACCTCTACCCCTTTACATGAACACGCAAAATGAGGGGTAGGGGTAAGGGAAAGGGATAACGGGTAGAATTGGTATTAGGCCTAAATCTCCTCTCTAAGTTCCAATTTTATAGCAAAAACAAAAAAAAAAAAAAAAACCTAAGCAAACTCATTAAAAAAATGAATAACCTATATAAGCATGATAACAACTGCCTTAAATGATCAAAAACATTTTTCAGAAATTGTCTAATGGAATTTTAATTATTTTTTTATTTGGATTTTTATTAGGAAGTCCTATTTGTTTACATGTTGGTGTAGTTTATGACCTGTACCGCATCCAGCCACCAGGGGGTGATGCAAAGTAGTTGTCCCCAACCACCGGGCTGCAGACCGGTAACGGTCTGTGAATCAATTCCTTGCTGCACAAGAAATAATTTTCCTTTTATTCATTATCTGCGTCTAAATGATCTTTTATTTATTTATTAAAAAAAAAAAAAAGTCTTTTATTTTGAAAAATTACCGTATCCTCTCAGTTACATCTCGGTCACTTGAGTGCCAAAATGTAATTCACATGCTAGCAAAATGAGTAAGAAACAGATGTCTTTGGAACATTTTCTTTGCGAAGTGGAAAAGGCCTACAAACTGCCAAGAAATGGATCGGCAACAATTGTCAGCAAATCAGGTGAATCCAGCATGTAATGTATATTTATATAGCGCATTATTGTGTATGGCCACACACCCAAAGCGCTTCACAATCATGAGGGGGGGTCTCTCCACACCACCTCCAGTGTGCAGCATCCACTTGGATGATGCGACATCAGCCAAAGGACAACAGCGCCAGTGCGCTCACCACACACCAGCTATTGGTGGAGTGGAGAGACAGTGATAGAGCCAATTCGGTGGGATGATTGGGAGGCCATGATCGTAAGGGCCGAAAGAGGGACTTTGGCCAGGACACTCCAGGTGCTCTTTCACAAGAAGTGCCATGGGATTTTTAATGACCACAGAGAGTCAGGAACTCGGATTAACGTCTCATCCGAAAGACAGCGCCCACTGACAGTGTAGTGTCCCCTTCACTTTTACTGGGGCATTAGGACTCACAAAGACCACAAGTTGAGCGCCCCCTGGTGGCCTCACTAACACCACTTCCAACAGCAACCTAGTGTTCTCTAGTGGTCTCCCATCCAGGTACTGACCAGGCTCAGCCCTGCTTAGCTTCAGTGAGTATCCGGTCTCGGGCTGCAGAGTGATATGGCTGTAGCTATGGTCTGCATGAGGAAAAAAATCAACTGCTGGAAACCGCAGCTGCCATGGGATGTTCACATATTGCATCTTTTCCACATGCAAGTTTGTTATTTTCAATAGAGGCATGCCACTTGAGCTCATATATTCCAGGCGCACCCAATTAAAAACATCTCAACTGCCGTGAGCGTACCGCGAGTCATGTGACAAGAATTGACCGATCAGCTTCATACTTTTCATGGAATATATACATTTTGGCAGACAAACACAGAACACCAAACACTGCATTGCTTTTTTTCCCATAAGTAAAACTTGTATAAGAGTTGCAGCAATGTTTTGTCAGCTTGTTGTCCTGGATGAATGATGGATGATAAACGCTTAGCAATCTGCGTTTGATGACACGGTAAAATTGCCACACGTTGACCAGTCATCTGACCACTCATGTAAAGAGCCTGCAGCGTTTATAATTTAACAGTATTTTTTTTTTCTTGCTTTCTTTTTGGCTTGATCTCATATTAGAGTTAGTTGTCTTCAGCCTACAGTATTTACCCCCCCTTGAATGCTATCTTAACTATGACCCTCCATCTGTATGTTTGTTGTCCTCTGGTGTGTTTGGAAAATCAATTACAACTGTGCATTTCGACTTGTTTGGAAAAGACTCCTAAATGATCTTGTGTCCCTGAGGTAAACAAGAGAGGAAACGGAACGAGCCAGAGAAAAAGAACAAGAGAAAGAAAAAAAAAGCTTGATTTTTCTGACAGACCATCAGGCTGGAGGAGTGAATGAGGGTCTGCCAGATCTGCATACTGCTGTACATAAGAAAGCCAACAAAAGCCTGATGGAAGATGAGATGAAACAGTGCGATGCCTCTGTTGGCAGAGCTTTGTCAGGATGAAGGCCAACACTGCGAATGTAATCTTTCATGAAGACTGCAGGACTACAGTCATGAAGCCCACACACACTCGCACTTCAGTATGAAACATGATCTGGACTAAAGTTTGGCTTAACATTGCCTGAATTAATGGATATGAATGAGGAGAAGAGAAACAGTGGATCTGAGCTTGTTTAGGATTTGGATAGTGTTCTGTTTTAAGGCTATACTAATAACCCTCTATTACGTACATGGCTAAATGAGATGTAGTGTTAAATATCTGAACTGAATTTAATCCTTATGTGACAAATTCCTGTCTTAATGAGTGGTTCATTTATTTAAATGATTTATTTAAAAATTATAAATGTGTCCTTATGACTTAACCGCGGTGCTCTGAACTATTTTTCAAGGATGAAACAGAAAAAAACAAAAACAAAAGTTTCCTAAAAATGTCTCACTCCATGAAAAGACTTATTTTATGTAAAAATCAATTCGACAGTTTCAATTACATGTGTGTGCTGGAAAACTTCCTTCTTGTTTGTGTAATATTATATATATATATATTGCCAATACGCTTATTTCACGCGGCCGTCATTTTAAAGAACCACGGAAGAAACACGGAAGTATAGGACCAGCACTGTAAACATTGCAGTAACATGCTGTGGACTACAAATTCAGCTGTTGCCGAGATTTTAAAATGCAGAAATGGTGTAAACATCAATTTAATATCATTCAGTAAGTTTAATTTAAACAATTAAAAGCAACAACAACATAACAATCAACATAACAATCTTTTTAAGAGTAATATGCTCAAGTGTCCTCCTATAGGCTTCAGTTCACGGCACCAGTTAAACACCGTGGGGACGCTTTCCTGCTTCAGCCTATGTAACCCGGTAAGCTATAAAACACTGCAGTCCTTTGTAGCACACCCTCGTGCTGTCTGTAGTGGTGGTGTCCCAGTACTGAACTTTTAAAAACGTCCATTTTCCGCTAACATTCAAGCGCCGCTGAGCGCGTTCATAAACATCGCTGATTTACCATAGTATTCACCAGTGCTCATCAGCTTACCGCTCTTCACCCAGTGCAAACACAGATACATGGACACTGGAGCGCGAAGCAGCCGTGAAGATCAGTTGAGTCATCAAGCAGATGGCTCGTCTGTGTTTGTACTCGGTAAACAGCGGAGGGTGAACTGATGACCTTCTCGGCCAATCACAGACATTTCTGTTGAGCAAGTGAACACAATGGCAAATCAGCGTTGTTTACAGAAAGCCATTAACAGTGCTTTAAATGTTAGCGGTATTAACGGTATTGACGGTTTTTCTTTTAATTCAGTATCTGATTCAGAATCAGTTCATTAACTTGAGTTTGATAAATGGCATCTAAAATGTGTTTGGGAAAGAAAACATTAGCTAACTAGTGCCATTTTCATTACCTTAGCTGAAAATGAGCTCTAATATCTCTTTTTATATTCACCATTCATTCAGAAAGGAACTTTGGGTCACTGGGAGGGTGGTGAAATTATAAATTTGTGCCACTTTCTCTTCGCTGATAAGATATACAACCAGGCACACAGCGTAATTCCCAACGATACATGCGGGTTTCTTCCCACCGTGTATATATATATATATATATATATATATATATATATATATATATATATATATATATATATATATATATATATATATATATATATATATATATATATGTATATATATGACTGTCAACATCTCAAAAATGTGTTTTGGTGTTTTTTGACCCTTTAAAATCAGATTATTGGTGTCCATGTCCACTCAATGTGATGCTAAAAAGATGTTACCAAAATAGAAGGCTTTCTTCATTCTCAATTCTAGTCTTTACTCTCTCTCTCTCTTTATCTCTCTCTGTTTCTCTCAATATCTTGCTTGCCTTTGTCTTCTTCCCCCTTGTTGTGTTTTTCATTTTCTTTCCAAGGAATCTCTGAGGCTGCTAGCATTACTCGGAAACATGCTGCTTTCTGCACGCGCGCACACACACACACACACGCACAAACCTATAATTTTTCTCATTCCTCTGGACAATTGTGACAGGACTGTGAAGACATCACACACAGCAGAGTGGTGGAAAAGTCCCGTTCTGTCGCTCAACACACTGTTGTGGAGATCTCGCCTGTTGTCTGGCAAAACACGCAGAGGTATCTCAAGCATGCCCAGCAGTTGGATCCTCTTACACACACACACACACACACACACATACACCCTAATACACACAATGGGACATTTGGAAAGTTCCAGAGGTTCACAAACTGCAATGTTGGATTCATTACAAAGTGAGAACACACTTCATTTGGGAAGCTTTTCTGTCCTCATCATTGTGTTCAGGAGTCAAATGCCAATATTTTAAGTGGCAAGCAGGGTTGTGTGGCTGTAATTAATCAGCTTTGCCACCACGGGAACAAATGGTGCATTAATATATATGGAAATACAAAAAAAGTAATAAATTGTAATAATACACAGTGGGTGAAAAGTAACTAGGCACTAAACTAGTATTGCTAAATCTCATTTGCTCTTTCCCTTTGATTAATCAATATGTTAAATAATCTGTCATTCAAATGGTCTGTGTGCTGAGCAATGATTTAAAGCAAAAGGACACATAGAAAAGGAGGAAATGTTTGGGGAGCTGCTAAGAAACATGGACTGTGTGTTGTACAAAGTAAGCGCATACTCACACTTTGTACAGTTTCCTGAAACCAGGCTTAAGCACCCTTTCCCCTCTCCCATCAGCCTGCACTCACATTACATTCAGGCCTGGGCATGCTTACGTCATCGATGATGCGCTGTTCAATAAGCGCTCTCCCTCAGCACAGTGGACATTTCTTTGATTATATCGTTTTAGTCATTTTTGATTTCGCCAAACAGATCAGCCTCTTTTGACGCTCATAAACAACCATAAAGTCCTCATGCTGCAGGAATTAGGAGGTTTGCTAAAGGTGCAGCTATCATGCATTGAGGGGTTTGTGTGTTTAATAATCTATGACAGTTTGTGTTCATTGAACAGTAAGAATAATTAAAAAATTCATATGAAACAGTCACATCTCATCTTCAGATTCGGGCTCAGCTGCTCGGACTGAGCTAAAGTGAACCACGCTCTGGCACACCTCTTCCAACTGGCCCAGGGCTGGCCAAATGAACCTTGCCTGAGCCCGTTTAAGAGCACTTACACTTCTAAAACGATCCAGGCAATGGGCTTGGGCACGGTACGGATAGCATAGTATGAGTAGGCCTTAACTTGTCACGTTGTGTTTACTTATAATACTTTTTACTACTGTAAACAGCTTTACATTATTAAACATGAATATGATGCATCAGATTAAGAACACGTATGGACCAATGGTAATTTAAATGCATAAAAATGCCCAAAATGATAATTCTGCCCTCATTTACTCACCCTTCACTTGTTCAAAACCTATTCGAATTACTTTCTTCTGTTAGAAGATACCTCGAAAAATGCTGGTCTGGGACCCATTGACATCCATAGCAGGAAAATGTTTCAATTGGAAATACATTCATCAGCCAACATTTTTGCATAAAGTATAATACTGGGTGGCTGGTTTGAGTCCCGGCTGGGTCAGTTGGAATTTCTGTGTGGAGTTTGCATGTTCTTCCCATGTTCATGTGGGTTTCCTCCGGGTGCTCTGTTTTCCCCCCACAGTCCAAAGACGTGCTATAGGTAAATTGGGTAAACCAAATTGCCCGTAGTGTATAAGTGTGTCTGTATTTGCGAGAGCGTATGGGTGTTTTTCCATTATTGGGTTGCAGCTGGAAGGGCATCCAAACCATGTGCTGTGTAAAACATATGCTGTTGGCGGTTCATTCCGCTGTGGTGACTGCTGATAAATTAGAAACTAATCTTACGTAAAATAAATATACAAATGAATGAAAATACTGGGTATGTTTCAATACACATTTCAGATGACAAATTCACTAAAGGGAGCTGTCTACATTTTAGCCAATCCTTACTTGATGTACAGTAGGCCCTATGTTTTGAAGGTTGCATTACAAATATAATTTGCTTCTTATACGGTACATGTCAATGAGAAGGTGGAACTCATACAGTTCACCTATAGACCAGCAAACCATGGAGCTAAACTCCCTAAACCCAACCATGAGAAAAGTGCACAAAGTTTGATTTTACATTGCTTTTATCTCTTTTGTGGAACTGTGCTTCACCAAACTCAAACCCAGGCGTGTCGAGTTAAATTACAAAGTGAGCTACTGAGTAAAACTCACCACAGCAGAGAAGTTCATATAGAGGTACTGTAGATAATTGCATTTGATTACAAATTTTGTGTAAAACACAGCATAAAATAATCCAATCCTTTATTTCTCAATAATATGTTTCTGTAAATATCATTAGTGTGAAAAGGAACAAAATTGTTGGCATCATACTACTCCATAGTGTTTATTTCACCTAGAAACTGCAGTCAAGTGTGTGTTTCAGAGGGGTTTTGCTGTTTTAAAAAAAATGTAGGCTGAAGCAGGTATTTCCAGTGAGCCTGTGTTGTGCTTTTCTCTCCTTCACTTTGTTCTCAACATTCAGTGCTAAAGTTTTGATCGGCTATCACTGCTACGATGCTGTCACAGTTTGACAAACACTTATTCACGCATGATCCATTTCATCTGACATCCATTCATGTTATCATATCAGGAACACGCTGTAAAGTTCAGTCTTGTCACACTTAAGCGTGACTTATAGAAAGTCATCCCTGGGGGTCCGTTTGCCATTTTGTGCTGCGGAGCTTTTAAAACGAGTGTGTATAGATGAGGTCCGCTGATCCCGCATGGCGTGACGTGATGGAGTGGGGTGTTAGCTGCCAAGGCTGCGGTTTTGGACAGCCGGTAAGAAAGAAAGAGGGTGAGATGAAGGGAAAAAACGAGAGAGGGGGGAGGGATACTTCATTATAGACTCATTCATCATCATAGGGACTGAAGCTGCACCTTCTTTATTTCCTCATTCGTTTTATATACGCTCCTCTTTTTCTTTCTCCAACCTGCTGACTTTTGTTCTCCATCTTAATCATTTCTAACAGCATCCATGTGTCATCTTCTCTTTTTTCTGACTCTTGTTTCTTATGGGCATACATACAAAGCTGTATACAAGATTCAGGCCGACTCTGGATCAGTATTGATTAAATAATGTAATTAACATACTAATATAAGATCAATGAGCTATTGCTTCAAAATTGCATCTCACCAGATGTTGTTGCTCACCTGTTCCTTGGTTATTTTAACCCAACGCCAAAACTATCACGGCACTGCTGCTTCAGCGACACTCACGCCGCTTCTGAGCACAGTATGGAAGCTTTTATCTGTTAACATGGACACCGAAAAATACACATGCTGCTCACGCTCTGCTAACGCTTGCGGTGCTAATGTGTGGGGTGTGGCTTAAGAGATTTCTGAATGAAGGGAAGGTTATTTGATTTTAAAATAATTGAAGGACAACAAACAATACTACCTGTTGAAGAACTAAAATTAAGGATGCTTTCACATCTGTGGTCGGTTCATTTGGTCTGGACCAAGGGCAACTTATTTTGGCTCCTTTTATACACCACACTGATTGCTTTGGTCCGAACCAGTTGAAAAGAACCAAAATACAGTCATATGACAAAATCCACATCACTCATTGGCCAGATGTTATTCAATGTATTTCCTAAACTACTTTTTGTAGGGTCAGAATTAATGGGCGGGAAAATGCCAATGGAACTCCCACAAGTAAACAAACTGGCAGACACAAAATGTCCCTTTTAACTATAGAGGGACAACTGCGCAGACTGATTGTATCCCTGGTCATAGTGCACTATATAGTTTGTACACATCACTTCAGACAAACCATACATTTTGAGAATGAAGCTAGCTGCGGCTGGAAAACAATGATTTTATGCATTGCATACGGCGAAGGTGCATCGCAAATAACTTTAGGAGGAGACGTGAATTAATTTTGCTCAACTGCAACATGGTCATCTTCCGGGAATATTACCTGTTTAAATTTTAATAAGAAGTGCTGTCAACAAATCATTTTCCTCCACACCCCATAAGATGTGACAGTCTATCGGACTAAAGCAGATGGATTAGTCCAAAAAGGCGCAATACGTTTGCACTTGGGTCTGTTTTAGTTTGGATTATGTTCTCACCTCAAACGAACCACTCCAGGGTTCGTTTGAAAGCATACTGAGACCACCTCTTTAAAGAAGTCTCAGTATGCTTTTTTTTAGTCCGCTTTTGGTGCGCACTCGGGTGCGATTGCAACATTCACACCTGCCCAAACGAATCCCCCAAGAGGGAAAACGAACTCTAGTGCGAATTAATCGAACTAAATAAGGCAAGTGTGAAAACACCCTAAAACACACCTTGCCTTAAACAAAAAAATAAAATGCTTAAAAAATTATAACAGTAATTATCTTCCACTATTGGAAACAAAATAAATTATCTTCAATGTTTTTCAACATTGTGCAATGTAGCAAATAAGCAATATCTCTTCTAAATAAAATAACTCTTGTATTATTTAATCCTGTAAATAATAGTATAAAAAAAGTTTAAAAAGTATCAAATAGAGCGGAGTCATGTAATTTCACACGCAGTAGGAAACGTAGTCAAAAAAAATTGAGCTGGGAAAAATTAGATCGATTATAGGTTCTGAATTTCGATTATTTTTTTGAATAACCGCCCTGCCCTAACTATAACATTATAGCTTCTCATCACCTGCTTATTATATACGTATATCCAGAAATACTTTTCTGGGTTGTACACAGGTGAACTTCCATGCACTCCTATTTGTTCATCTTGACTCATGCAGAATTTTTTAAAGGACTTAATTTATCATTCAATTTCTCATTATTCACTTACAGGCTCCATATTTCCTGAAGAGTCATCAAGCCTTTATACTTACTGAGTCAGAGCCTCTCTAATCTTGCTGAAGTATTCAGAGATAAATGACATTTTTCAAACTCTCACAAGCAGCAAGGCCGCCTGACTCACCACATTCAATTCACTGAATCATCAATTACACAAAGATCCTCTTGGCTTCATGTAAGTCAGTGACCTTTAAGCTCCTTTTTATTATTAAAAACTAATACAGGACAATATTCAGACCACAAATTTTCCCTTATTACAGAGGCCAAATAAGATGTGTAATGTTTTCCTTTTCTTATAACCTGCATGCAGTTAAGGAAACATGTACAGTTGAAGTCAGAATTATTAACCTCCCTGTTTATTTTTCCCTAATTTCTGTTTAATGGAGATAAGATTTTTTCTAAACATAAAAGTTTTAATAACTCATTTCTAATAACTGATTTATTTTATCTTTGTCATGATGACAGTAAATAATATTTTAATAGATATTTTTCAAGACACTTCTATACAGCTTAAAGTGACATTTAAAGGCTTAACTAGGTTAATTAGGGTAACTAGGCAGGTTAGGGTAATTAGGCAAGTTATTGTATAATGATGGTTTGTTCTGTAGACTATCAAAAAAATATATAGCTTATAGGGGCTAATAATTTTGTCCTTAAAATGTTTTTTGAAAAAATGTAAAACTGCTTTTATTCTAGCCAAAATAAAACAAATAAGACTTTCTCTAGAGAACAAAGTATTATTAGACATACTGTGAACATTTCCTTGCTCTGTTAAACATCATTTAGGAAAAATTTTAAAAAGAAAAAAAAAATTCAAAAGGGGGCTAATAATTCTGCCTTCAACTCTACGCATAATACAATGCTATTAAACATATACACAAACACATCACCTATGTGTAATAAAATTGATGGTTAACCATGTCTGTATATAGTAACTTAATCTGATAGCAATGCAATAATGTGCACCTTTTTAAAGCTGCTTTGAAACAAATTTTTTTTGTAAAAAGAGCTATACAAATAATTGAATAGACATGGCAACAGCAGCATTTTCAAAAAACTTCCACTTTTTCAGAAACGTTTGCATTTCCAGTTGCCAAGAAGCCACTGTTGTGTACATGACCAAGAAAAACTCATAAAAAGTTTACGGTTTTGGGGTGAAAAGATGTTTAAATAGCCCCTTAGTCTCTAACAGCAGGACCTTCAGACTAAAGGTCTGTGAACATTTGCCTCTAATAATAGTGTAAATCTGCATGAGAAGACATGACTGACAGCAAAACTATCCAATCATGTTTCGTTTTGCTCCATGTTTTGGAATATGGAAATGTCTGCACAATAATAGATCAATGTACAACAAGTACAGCACATCAACACAAATGTCTCAAGAGTTTAAAATAACAATCATTCTCCTAAAGGATAATTTATTTCAAACCTACCTTCAAATAATCATTTTAAAGGCACAACAAATGTGATAACATTTTGCCCATAAAACGATTTTTCAGGGTCTCATGAACTATCACAGACATTTCCACTTATAACACCCAGCATCTGAACAGACTGCCATTACTAACCATTGAGCACAGTAAGCACTTTGTCTAAAGCCATGCCAATAAAACAGTAAACATCTGTTTGGCAAAAACCTCTTCACATTTCAACTCCCAAGCAGACACACAACGTCTTAAGATGTCAATAGGTTTGATTTAGGTTTCCAGCATCTAAGGACAATGTTATTTTGGTGTCCAATAACAAAGTGAAATTAAGTTGATATTTTGTTGATTTTGTGTTGATTTGGAAATTGAAAAATAAAATGTCAAGCCAACATCTTAAACCAATGTCATATACATGTCAAATACTGACAATTATTCATCGGGTATGGAAACTAAAATCTAACGTCTGACAGACATAATTTTAGTAATGTTGACACAATGTCAAGCTTTAACATTATTAGACGTTAATATTTGGTTGATTTTAGGTTGGACATTAGCTATGTTTCCATCCAAAAATGTGAATTAACATTATGCACTAAACTGGATTATTGCATAAAAGATGTGCGAATAAAGCAGCGTTTCCATAACCATAATTTAACTGGCGCCAACTATCAACAGTAAAAACGAAATTAGGTGCGGTAGGAGAAGCTGCATGAACCTTTTCTTCATTTAATAAATGACCTGCGCCTTAGAGCGTAATCCTGACATGCAGTGAATGCGTGATGGCGTTTGAAGGCATGAGACGCAGAGCACAGGCGCTCTTGATTCTGGAGGTCATTAATAATATAATGACGCTAATACTGCAAGGGTTTAGGCATTTTAGAATGGCTAAAATAACATTTCAGATGTTTTACAGTGTTCAGCCTGCTGATTTGTCAATTCACACACATTTTCATCATCACATGACCTCTTATAATAAAATCTCTTACCTCTCTCATTAAATCTCATTAAAAAAAACCTTTTTTAATGCGCATACTGGAATTTGTTCGGTAAAAGTGTTTCCATCGTAGTACTTTTTATATATATTAAATAGTTTTTTTTCATACACATCTTGGAGTTTCTATTAACCGATTGTTTTATGCGCATAAAAATAGGTGGATGGAAACGTAACTAATGACGTCAGCCTGACGTTGGGTTCTGACGTCAACCAGATTTTCATTTCCAAACAAAATGCAATGTTCCACGACATTGGGCTACAACGTCAATCTGACGTACTGAGCCTGCTGGATCAAAAAGTAGTTCTGGAGAAACGCACACTAGACTAAATCATTCAACCTAAGACAAAATCCCCTTCTTGTTTGGGAATTTAACTTGATCTACCACAATAGATTTGAGAAAGAAAACAAATACAAAGACTAAATATTTAGGGAAATCTTTTAAATTAGGACAAACTAGGCTTTTTTGTGATATCCAGATGGCACATACAGTGAATTTTAAATATTTTATTGCTATTTAGAGCATTAGGATGCGCAGATGAACTTAAACTCCTTTTTACAAAAACATTCCATTTTAAATATCTATTTTATTCAGCAAAATAATATGAAACTGTAATATGGCCAAAATCTGTCTAAAACTACTCTAGTTTTGCCAAAATATCATACAATGCATGTGATTAAAAAAAAGTATAATTTTTTTTGATAAATTAAAACATCTTAAATGGAGAGTTCACCCAAAAGTGAAAGACATGTCATCATTTACTCACTACCTTAACTTATTTAAAATCTATTTGAGTTTCTTACTTGTGTTGAACACAAAACGAGGGAGATGTAAAACCACATGAGGGAGATTAAATGATGAGGTCATTTTTGGGTGGACTATTTCTATTAAACTACAACAAATAAACAAAACAATGTCCTTTTAAAACAGCATCAAATTGCCTCTGTAAATATAAAGCTTGTCTTTTCTACTCATCTTCTCTCAGTTCACCAGTTTCAGCAGTATCAGATGCCAGATTTGCCAGTGGCTATGAACTTTCCCATACTGCAAACATACCATTTTTCAACCAACATTCATACTGACAAAGTATCCACGAGAAAGAAAAGATTGCATCTCAGAGAGCTGATCCCCACATATTTTAGAAGCAAACAAGTATTTTCCAGAACAGCGTGATAGTTTATATGCATATATGATAAATCAGCCCCGCATATGCACAAACACAGCAAATATCAGACATGCCTTTGGGCTTGGCTCACTTTAACTTGACACATGACATATGACACTTGGCATTAACACACGACCTTTGGCTGCCTAGAGTTTGACTTTAGTGGTCTTGTCAGTGTCTGGGAGATGATCTATGATCCCAATTAGTGTGTGTCATCAATAATCACAGACGGCTCCATGCTAAGTGATTACAACCGCAAGAGGCCTTGGTTTAACCATGCATGTTCAGTCTGGAGCAGCCTTCAAAAGTTTCCATAGGCAAAAACTCTACCAAATGGTCTGCCAAGACATGTGCATGTATTTGTGGGTGTGTGTCAGCAACAGGGTTGAGGACTATTTTTAAAAAATACTGGAATCTTCATGACTGCAAGCGCTCCTTGAACGTTTGCACTGCATTCTGTCTTGTGTGATTTGCAAACACATAGTTCTTTTTCCTAAATCAAAAGTGTTGATCTGAATGGTTCTAATGAATCACTCGCTTACTGAATGTGAAAGTTGGTGTTTGGAGTTCATTCAAATTATTTTAATTGCTACTTTTTTAATATAAAAAGGATAGTTTAAAATAAAAAGAACAAGGATTAGTTGACTTTATTGATGCAAAATCTTTTGAGGCTTTTAAATCGTCCTTGAAAAAGCACATCTTTAAACTCACCTATATCTATGAGATGTTAGTTTTTACTGTGTTTCTGTAACTTTACATTTATTCATTTAACTGTAACTGTGCATTATTTAAACGGATGTCTTGCAGGCAATGGTCAATAACAGGGGCAACCGTAGCATAAAGAGAATCCAAAAAAAGTAGTCAAAAAACAGGCAAATGGTCAGTCTAGGTGGCAAACAATCAAAACGGAAACAGACAAAAATCAAAACACGACAAGACAAACATGAAAACACTGTATTGTTCGCTGGGCAAAACAAGACTCTGTAAAGTGTGTGTGAATGTGAGCAGTGTATATAGTCTGTGTAATCAGTCTTTGATCAGCTCCCAGCTGTGTATTGGTCCATTTTCACTGAGTGGTACAGTACGGAATGCTTTTATGGACGTTTCCACAGTCAAAAAGTACCAAAAAGCAAACCGTACCATACCACTTTTTGGGTACCCTTTGCAAACATGAGAGGTTTGCACTGACTGGGCTATATGTTGCCTGTTGTTTTTGAAACCAAAGGACTAAATATATGCTGTGTGTAGTTTTTTTGTAAATGGTAAAATATCGACTGTATGTGTTCATGTATGTTGCATTTATAAAGTTAATTGTAATTTATAAATGCAGACATTAGGCTAATTTTATTATTGATCTGCAGTTATAATCAAATCATCTTCATGGAAAGGTTAGTCATGAACATTTATACACAAGGTTTATGTGTATAAATCATCTGTTTTGTGAGAAGTGCTTCTCGTATGATATGTGAATGACCCGTACAGCTTCAAAGTGCTTTTGACATTTTCTCGAGCGAGAATTGAACTGAAACATTCTGTCATACACCATGCCTACCAAAAAGGTACCATTGTGTACCCTTTCAGCAGTGGAAACGCAGGCCTGATAAAGGTGACCCGTGCCAACCCATAGCGTACCGTACTGTACCACTCAGTGGAAACTGGCCATCAGTGTGTGTGTGTGTAATTGCAGGGTGAACTGCAACTGGTATGTAAGTACAGGTATGGTGAGATTTGTAGTTCATTTGGTGGCAGGATAGTAGTACGAGTGATAATGAATGTTCTCCAGCAATCTATTAGAGTTAGATTGCTGGTGTTTGTGACAGTTTTAGTATTTGTAATGTTTTGACATGGTTCTACTTATTGTTACTTTAAATTTAATTTAATCTTTTAAGTGTAAAGTGTTTGAAAATCAGGATTTAAAGGAACTAGATAAAAACAAATGTATTATTATTATTATTATTATTTATAAAGTGAGCAAATGCATTGCTTTTAAAGGGATTCGTTGACTTTACTTAAAAAGTGAGTAAACCAGCTGTCTTTAAATTATTATGAAAACAAACAATTCAAGTCAAGTCAATTTAACAGTTCCAAGTTAAGAGTTTACTCACTTTTTGAATCCCTTTTCAAAGTGCATTTTAAAAATAAAATCTGCTATGTTAAATTTGATTTAAAAAGATTAAATCGATGTAGTAAATTGTTACTCATATGTGTATATAAAATCTATTCTGTTGTAATAAACTAGTTTATTTATATTTTTTTAAGTAAATGACTGCATTTCTGCACAATAATTTGGTATCATGCATATTTTACACAAAAAATAAGTGCAACTAAACAATTTGGGCTAAATACATATCTATTTACATTTTTATAGCAAAAACAAAAACAAAACAAAACAATTTATCATTAAAAAAGTATCAGCTCTAAAAATTTTCATCAGTTGTGCATGGCGAAGCAAAAACAGCACTGCTTACAATTATATTTTGCAACTGTACATTAAGAACAAACTATTGAAGATGTATGGTGGATCATCAAGGTCACTAAAAACTATATATATATATATAAAAAAAAAGATCAAAAGGGCAACAAGAATAGTCACATTCCTTCCCAACGTAGTCCCTCAAAACCCCTGGCATTTTGTCCCTTTTTAAACATCAAGGACTATGGGCCAATAAGAGACTACAGTAAAAGCACATTAACCCAGTTAATCCCATAACTCAGCTTAGCATGACACCATTCAATTAAGTCAAACAGCTCAGATTCAGGCTACTAAACCCCAAAAAGAGCTCCTCATGGTTCATGAATCCGCAATGCAGGCGACCAAGCCTTTCCAGAAGCCCTTGTTTGGTGACACATGCGGCTCCACTTTGAAGACTAATTGCACGACAAAAAACAGTATACTAAAAAGTGAACTGGTTTGTGCTCAGATTGACTCTAATGGACATATAATAGCATGCAGTCTCTTCTAACAACCGCCGTTGTGAAATTTAAGCAGGAAGATTAGAGCTTCATGTCAACTGGTAGTTAATTTGTTGTGTTCTTGCCTGAGTGTGTATTTTAAGCACAGCAGTTTGGGGAGCTAGAATGAAGAACAAAGATGATCAGTGAACCAGTGACTGGCAACTAAATGGTTTGAGCAAAGGAAACTACAGGCGGTTGAAAAATCAAAGACGAAAGGTGTCCCTTTTACTCTCCGTCTTGGTCTTTCTTACTGTCATCATCTTTCATTATAGTGAGATAGAGATTATATTTTATTTTAAATGCAAATACAATATTCATACTTCTGGCAAAAGTGCTCTCAATTGTATTAAACAAGTTAGTTTAGTCCTCAAAATTTCAATACTGAAGCTGGTTGCTGATTCGCAGTCAGAAAAGAAATGGGTGAGATGAAACAGAATAACCAACTGCTTGTTGTTTTGACATTCAAGCTATTTGATGTATTGCTAATAATACTTCTTAATTTTATGTCTATGATCATTCTGAGAGAAACATCATGTCATCATTGTTTATCACTCTTTGTCCACTTTGTATTCCACTTTGAGGAATAAAGGTAAAATGTAGTTTGTTATATACTACCTGACAAAAGTCTTGTTGCCTATCTAAGTTTTAGGAACAACAAATAATAACTTGACTTCTATTTGATCATTTATGTAGGATCAGAAGTAGCTTAAATGAATGGCAAAGGCCTCTAGATTATGCTTATTTTTTCCAAATAAAATATGATCATGCCTTGATTCTTAGTAAGGACAGTAAGGTCTGACTTTACTTAGACAAAAGTCTTGTCACTTAACAGGAATAATGTACAGTATAGAATATAAAGTCATGGTGCAGTGGAAAAAGAATGAATATTTTGATGACTCACATGAGTTTGGACGACTGCATCCATACAATTCTGCAATTTCTTAAATAACGTATTGATAAAGGCATCTGGAATGGAAAAGAAAGCGTTCTTGCAGGTCTTCCAGAGTTCATCAAGATTCTTTGACTTCATTTTCAATGGCTCCTCCTCCTTCTTACACCAGTTCAATAATGTTCATGTCTGGTGACTGGGCTGGCCAATCCTGGAGCACCTTGACCTTCTTTACTTTCAGGAACTTTGATGTGGAGGCTTTAGTATGAGGAGTGCTACCCTGCTGAAGAATTTGCCCTCTCTTGGGGTTTGTAATGTAATGGGCAGCACAAATGTCTTAATACCTCAGGCTGTTGATGTTGCCATCTAATCTGCAGATCTCTCACATGCCTCCATACTGAATGTAACCCCAAACCATGATTTTATTTTCACCAAACTTGACTCAGATCCATGCGAGTTCCAATAGGTCTTCTGCAGTTTTGTGATTACTGTGATGCAGTTCAACAGATGATTCACCAGAAAAAAATTGACCTTCTGCCACTTTTTCAACGGATCAACTAGAAGTCAAGTTATTATTTTTTGCTCTTAAAACTGGGATCAACGAAAAGACTTTTTTAATCTATTGATTTGTGTTCACAGACACAAATGTTCTCTTTTTTTCTTCTTGTGTTCCTCAACATGGCCATTAACTAATGTATTTCAATAGGCATTTTTTATGTTCCTCAACATGACTTTTAACCTATTGTATTTTTTGTATATTGTATGCGATATCTTTTGTAAAAAACACAATCCCAGTCCTGACGATCAAAACAATTTTTTTTTACCATTACACTATTAGCAGTTAACCCAGCTCTTAGCCCTAATCTCAACCATTTGTCAGCAAAAAACACAGGTACAGGCAGGTACAGTCGCAATTTATTCCGAAAATATAAATATTTCAAGTCTTCTGAGGAAGAATGACATATTTCTGAGAGGAGTCGATGGCATCAGCGCCTCCATCTGCAACTCAAATCCCAGAGCCGAAAAAAGCGCATTTTTGTCAGTTTTGGTCGTCAAATTCTATTTGCACCCTGTGTGTCTTTTGACAGATCACATCCAATGCTATTGCTCCCCTCTGTGTCTCATAGCCAACTGCATCATGCTAGTCTGAGAGTTTCTGTTTGAATTTGATATCCGCTAGCAAAAGCCAGATCTTTTTCAGCTATTAAAACCTCACAAATCCCTCTGTTTGTTGCATAAAGACATTGTTTGGCTTCTAAGGACTTGGAATGCAACACTACTCTTTTTGTGCTGCTTTTTATGGTCAGTTTTTGCAAGAAATGCACATATCTACATTTATTTGCCTGCTGCTTATGAGAAGTGGGTAGGCTTAGGGTTAGATGTGGGTTTAGGTGCTCTAACATATTTCTGACCAGATAAAGAGTAATTGTAGAGGAAGAATACCTACAGGCTTTCAGCAGATTTTTTCAAATTTAATTTAAGAAGACCCTTTTAAGACCATTGTCAATGAAATTTTAGACATAAACTAAATGTCTAAACACTAAGGATTTCTTCTATTGGGCCGTAAGTAGTGGAAGATCATGTAAAAGTGTGTGTTGCTTTAGTTTTATTTTCCCTGATTAGGAAATTTAATTTGGAGAAATTGCTGTAAAAATGTCTAACAGCTGTTGTGAACTCTTTGCAATAAAAAAACTTTTAAAAAAATTTAAAAGAAGTTTTGAGATGGATTATAGGTGATTGAGTTTTGGCCAGATTGAGTAGCTTTACTTGGGCGTAGTGAAACTAAGACCTGTTATAAATTATTTAAGACCTACAACACAATATTTCAGTGAATTTAAGACTTTTTAAGTGGGCCATGAAACTCATTAATGCTTCAAGTTGGGCGTGGAGCTCTGTGAGCAGGAGGAGGAGTAAGTGTGGCCGGAAGAGCAGGGGAAAAAGAGGGGAGAGAACTACTGTCAGATGGCTCACAAAATGAGACACAAACCGTGGGGAGACCCATGATTTTAGAGTTTACATAGTTAAAATGCAAAGGAATAAACAGCAATTCAATTCCCTGCTACACATGTTATTCGTAATTTCATATGCACATAACAACAATTTGTTATATTATTATAAAGATATTTGTGTTTATATAAACACCTTGCCCTGTCTATTTCAACCATTAGCCCTACCGGTAATCTGGAGGATTTTAAACATAGGCAAACACAGCAGTTCGCATAAAGGCAATGTGTCTGAATGGTAACAAACTCAACTGATAAAAGACAACGCCCGCCATTCTCCAATTCTCGTACATCTCTCCCAACAAAAATGCTTGCTGAAAACCAACAATTTTGCTGTATCGGCCCTGACAGTATCGCGGGGAAAAACATGCAACAAATCCCCCCTCCAGTGGATCATGGAAAACCACATACGACCCTTCAATAACAGCTAAATACTATGTGCCGTGCGCAGAGTCCATGGATGCGGTCTCACCCAGTCATTGGCTCTCACAGCTTGACAGGTCTGCCTTCCTTCGGACAGCACATAATGTCGTGAATAATTAAGAAGAAGGGTCTTCATATAAGATAAGAAAACTCAGCAATGAATAATAACGAGAAACCAAACACAACATCACTGGACAGGCAGATTCGCGCTAAGTCACAGATTTTGATCCCACTTCAAAAATGATTTTAAACCCAGAAGCTGACAAAAGCTCAAAATTATCCTGTTTTCCCCACAATTAAAGCTGACAGGTGTTAACACTGTCTTCAATGATGCTCAACACACACAAATCTGTTAAAATCTCAAAAAAAAAAAAAGTACTCAAGGGTTTCTTAAATCTTGTGATCCCGCAGACACCCTGACCAACATTGTCAATTTATGAGCTACTTTTAACCTTCAGGTTTTTTGTGAAAACAGTGCCAAATGTTTATTTTTTTCTTGCTCTAAAAATCACTATTACATTAATATATAATGTAAAAGAAAAAAAGAGAACCATCCTTCTTTATTAATTTATTAAATAATTTGCTGATATTTAATTCTCAAAAAAGCTGGAAATAGGCAAACAGTATTAAAAGATGTCCCAGGACACTGATGACTCAAAGTATGTGCTCATGTGCTAAACAAGCCCAAAGCAATTCTTAACAATTACAGTTTGTGAAGGAAAATAAAAAATAAAAAAACGCTGTACAAGTATGACTCTTCATCCAGTGTGCATTTGCAGGCTGTGTTGCAACAGTATTCAATAAAAACCGAAGTATTTTTTTGGTGTCCACTGTCATTTCCTTTCATCATTCTGCCTCTTACTCTCCGCAACCCTCCTTTCTCAGCCAGTCTTTCTCTCTGGCATTTCCCCCGTCTATCTTTTCCTCATTCCTCAGCGATGGACAGAAGCACTTGTGTTTGACTGACGGCTCCTCAGAATAGCAGCTCTCTGGCCAGGAGGTGTTGGAGGCAGGCGGTGGGACTGCTGAGTATCAGTCTGGTTGATTTGGCCGCCTGCCTCTGTCTTACAGGATGGGGGAAGGGGGTGTCGCAACATGCCGCAATTTGATATCCTTGACACCTAAACAATGAAAGGCGCTGTGATTCAAATTTGTTCCTTTATGCAACACCTCTATCTTGCCCACTCAAGTACGTCATGCTTCACGTCACAGAGAAGAAAAAGATGAGCAATCCTTTTTTTGAAGTATAAATTTAGTCGCATTAAACGAAGACATTGATTCATGGTGAAAAATCAAGCGTAAGACTCCTAGGTGCAGTGAGTGTTGAGGACTGGAAGAGAACATGAAAGTCTTGTCTTAACATATTGTTTTTCATTATAATTTTTTTTTTTAAATCTGAACATGTTGAACTGAGAAAAAAGCTTTTATTAGATTGTATGATTACAGATGTGACACTAATTTTAACAAATATATAAACAATTGGTGGTCAGCTATATTTGAGAAACATTCAAATTATTATTGTCTTTGTACTAAATTGCCAATGAAAAAAGAAAACAAAATGTTCAACATTGATGTGGAATAGAGTGGAGGAACTATGACATCAATTTGTATGCAAAAACCCAGAAACGAGTCATCTTAACTTACATTACACAAATATCTAAAATATTAAGTCAAACTTTATTTAACCTAAACAATTAGTTTGAAACTGGATTAACTGTTTTTTTACAGTGTATATTTGCCATTTAATAAAAGAAATAAAGTACGATAAACATGATAATATTAAAATAAAAAGGAAAATGGATTTAAAAATATAATAAATCTGTCGACTGTGCATCAAAAGTTGTTTTGGATTTTAGCATTTTCACTCTGCCCCTTCAAAACAAACTCAACATTCGGAAACACTTTACATAGTAACTGTTATCTTTACTGAGTTGTGAGTTGTTAAAGTAATAAAAATAAAACAGAAGCGATGAGGCTGTTATTGAAGAATGGGGGAGTGCAAACCACACTAGATATAGTGACAATACCTTGGGTCAAAGGGAGTTTGGAAAAATTTTCATAAAAATCTAATTGCCAATGCCTCTGACAAAATGGGGGAAAAACAGAACCATAAAAGTAACAAAGGCTAAAAGAATTAATGTAAACTGATAAAAATCATTATTTGAAGTATACTACGGGGAAAAATGTTTAAAACAAAAAACTAATTTTAAGTTCTATATTAGTACTCAATGCAATCTTGTAGAAATTATTTTACTTACGATGTTTTGCTATATTTACAATAACTCTTACAATCATTCTTCTGATCTGGGGTTAATTTTCTACTCAAAAAGGCACATTACTAAAAAACATTGATTGTTATCATAACTGTGTATTGTGCATCAAGTATTAAAGTCTCTGTGTTTAGTTAGGTGCTTTATTATTTCATTTATGTCAGCATGTTATCATATTCTAACAACAAATGCTGCTGTATTGTTTACTTAAATGTTTTTAGTAAAGCATGCATAAAGAAAAATCTGTGCTACATTTTTTAGTTAAAAATACAAAGAAAATAGGATACTGGAAGCAAAGTATTGCAAGGTAAAAGTCAATTTTGTAATTTATATTGTTTTACATAACCTACACTTAATTCCATACATACAATTTCATACACACACACACACACACACACAAAAAGACAACTTTTAACTCCTGTTTTATTTCTGGGAATTAAAGAAAAAATTCTGAAGTGGCCCCTTTAAATGAACCAGACTCATGAACCTTTGTTTAACGACGCTTTAATATAGTGTGTTTATACACGTATGGGGCATTAAAGAGGGCCATTATGAATCACTGATCCATGACTCGAGTGCCGTCTGGGTGACGAACTCAGATCTCCTAGAGTCCTGCATGCTGAGTTTTGATTGGCTGTGACTGGGAGAGCAGGAAATAGAGCAAGCAGCAGGAGAGAGGAAAGATTGTGAGTGTGTGATGTTTAGGAGGCACCTACGCACCCGAAAAAAAAGAAAAAAAAAAGAAATCAATGGCCACATTCACAGCCTGCAGTGTGCATAAAGGTAGACTCAGAGCTTTATCCTCGCCACCTCTCAACATGCCTTTTCCTATCTGCGCATTCAGCTCATAATCACTCTTCTTTAAATACGGCTAGACTCCTCATTCACTGACTAGTCTCTGGACTTATCTTCAGACCACAGTGTGCTCTCATGCTGCTAGTGCCACAAAAGATGCCAAGGCCAGAGAGAAATATAAAGACTAAGATAAAGACTAAATGAGAAAAATAGGACAAGAATATTGCATTTGTTGCACATGAAAGTATGAAGAACGGAATGAGACTATTGCTTTTTTAATCCATTAATCTATTGTGCTCCATTATGCCTTTTTAAATACTGGATTTTATATAATGTGGCTGTTGTGAATGCAAAAAGTCTGCACTTCAATTTGACTCCTACAGGAAAGCATCTATTATCAATTGCTGAAATTAGTCATAATCAATTCCAGTTTTACTAGTTTTTACCAGTTTAACAGATCATAATTATTATAGATCAGAGGTGGGTAGAGTATCCAAAATCTATACTCAAGTAAAAGTACAAGTACTTAAGTAAAAAATAAAAGTAAAAAAGTAAAAGTACAAAAGTATTTGATGAAAAAATTACTCAAGTAAATAGTTACTAGGTTCTTTTCATTATATATAACACCATTTTTATGTTTTTTTGTGTTTTTATGTTAAAAATAATGTTTAAATGTTAGATTTTTTAATGGTTAATAGTGTGAATGACTTACAACATAGGCGCGCACGCTCTAATCGAAAGCGGGAGACACTGCAACCTCTCGCGACACAACCTCCCCAATGTGGCGCCCCGCAATATTTGCAAACAAGTAATGTGAATCATATTTATTATTATTTGACAGTGACTGAGGAACACCGCCAAATGTAGCAAAGTAAGAGCAATGATTTTTCTTATAATTTACTTGAATAAAAATAGACATATTTAAATATTCAAAACGTACATGTTACCCAACAATTTTACTCAAGTAAATGCAACGAAGGAAATGTAATTCGTTACTACTCACCTCTGTTATAGATCCTAATTTAATAGATAATTAGATCAGTAATATTATATTTATATAATGCCAGCCTATGGTCTTAATTGGCTGAGAACTGCTTTATTTTGGTAGTTGGTTAATGTTGTGAACATCATGCGGTAGCAGTATTTTTGGTCTACACTAGAGATGCCCAAACTAGGGCCCACGGCCCAAAGTTGGCCAATGGTAAACTTTGATTTGGCCTGCCATCCCATCTGAGAAGAAAAGGAGAGTGAGGGGGATGGTTTACAGACTGTCATTCCTTTTATTTGTTTATTTATTTTTTTACCTTTTTTAGAAGATAAAAAATGACAGAAGGGGGAAAAAAATTAAAACAAATAAAAAAGCGATTGTCCAACACAATCTCACGGCAATTCGTAACTTTTTCATTTAGTGGCTAATTCGTACAAATTCGTATGATCTAATTTGTACATTTTAGTACGATTTGCGTATCCCCCAATGACGGTTGGGTTTAGGGGTGGGGTTAGGTGCCATGCCTCCTTTTTAAAATCGTACATTTTCTTACGACTGAACTCGTACGAATTCATACGAATTAGCCACTAAATTGCCAAAACGTAAAATACTTACATTTTCTCGTGAGATCAGGCTGGATTGTCATATGGGTTACAAAGTCATGATGCATTTAAAGTACATTATTACAAATTGTTTACAATGACATACTCAGTCCATTTTTGACAGGACTTGTTGCACTTTTTTTAATAAAATTTTTTGTTAGAAGTCAGTCTCTCCATACGTTGTATTTCCTTTACAATCCCTATTCATTGGCTCTTGTTGGAGGATCAGCCTGAAACCTTTTTCGAGTTATGGCTTTTTCTTTACTTTTTTTATTATTAAAGTAATCTCTAACTAGCAAGTATTTGTAAAAATCCTGCTTAAATAGGCCAAATGTATCTGATAAGGTCTGATAACTCATGAAATATCCATTAGAGGTGACTGAACTGAATGATGTGATTCCTCTCCAAACCCACTGGCGACTTCAATGTAAAATAGTTTGTTATATTTATCTTCAGCCCACCACTCTCAATAATACTTGGTTTTTGGCCCTTCACGTGAAAAAGTTTTGGCATCCCTGGTCTACATAAAGCATTTACCATAGTGCAAAATTTGCAAGAATATTTTCATTTTTTCAGCCATGACTAATCTAAATGCCTCTAGTATTTGCTTTCATGAGAATAACAGAAGCATGTCTGGTTGGTTTATAATTATAAGCACTAAATAAATCTAATGCTTTTCTAACGCGCAGATCTAAATTTCACTAACAAAAGATTCATTCATTCATTTTTTTCAGCTTAGTCCCTTTATTAATCTGGGGTCGCCACAGTGAAATGAACCGCCAACTTATGCATATGTTTTATGCAGCGGATGCCTTTCCAGCCACACACACTCTTATCTACACTACGGCCAATTTAGCTTATTCAATTCACCTATAGTTCATCACCTATATCGCAAGCACCCAGAGGAAACCCATGGCTCGAACAAGCAACATTCTTGCTGTGAGGAGATTGTGCAACCCACTGCACTACTGTGATGCTATTATAACAAAATATATATATATTTTCAAATAAAAATGTATTAGTTCATCCTTTCTGTGCTATAATTTAGATCTATGACAATCAATCTCTCAAATTTAATACAAAACAAACTATTTTGTGTTCCAAAGATGAATGGCTGTCTTAAGGCTCATAAACACAAGGACATTTTTTGCTCTGTCTTATCCTCAGTGCTTTCGGAAAAGTTTTTCAGTATTTACAACCAAGCAATTTTCACTGGCGTTGAGCAAAATGAACAGACGTTAGATTGCTCTTCTTAACGAATAACCCCAGTGCACAAGTTAGTGCTGCGCAATTTTTCGCTTCTGACACTCACTTGTTACACAAGTATAGAGACTGTGATGCAGCATGTAAAAAGAGACTGAGGGAGTTTTCTTTTTATGCTTTTACTCTAGCGTTTAATGTGAATGCTAACATTGGCGGCCTTTGTTTAGTTATGATGTGTTCAACGTCAGCCTTTACAGTGTTATTTTTCTTCATTTTTAACCACTTAAAGGAATAGTTCACGCAAAATTTGAATTTAGTCACTATGAACTCACCCTGAAGTGGTTAGAAAGCACATCTTAAATTTTGGGTGAACTGTGCCTTTAAGATATACTATTAAAATAATCAAACACTATTTTATTATGTAGACTTATACATGTAAATGAAAACTTTGTTGAAACTAAATTACCTTCAAAACAATTTGAAACCAATATACACATTAGCATTATTCTAAGAAATTGTGCACTTATAAGTTTAAGTGCCAGGTGACTACATTGTACGTATTAGGAAACACCCTCCTGGGCTTGTGCAGAATGACAAGGGTGGCACGATAAATCTGTGCCCAATGCACAGTCATCACACACACGCCATAAAGACAACAGCGCGTCTTCACAGAATCATAATTTACAGTCCCATCCAGATGCGCAACAGCGATAAACCACCCCAACGCTAGAAAATAAGAAAATATACTGCCTCTATTTCCTGTCTCAGAATTACCAGCAGCAAAGACAATGACCCTGAACTTTGAGGATCTAGCAAACAAAGTTGATAAACATGTACAGTATGTAGCAGCATAAATTCCTATACTGCCCAGACTATATGTTGACCTGCCCCTCCACTACTGTAGACCAATAAAACAACAGCAGAGGGTAAAAATAAAGCGAGAGGCATGTCGCACAGCTGTGAGATACTTTAAGATTTGTGTGCTGTCAGTCTGCTTAAATCTCAACAGCTGAGATGACAAGAGGTTGTGGATTTTTTTTAGCTCTCTGCAGTTTGCCTGGTCTGTTAATCATATGGGTTGCGTTCAAGACACATTTGCTTGCGATGCAGCCATAAAACAGAGATATTCTCACAACAAAATAAAAAAAAAAATCACCATTACAGGTCTGACAAACCATCTATGTTTGTATGGCAAGCTGTTTTTAACACTTAATATTGTATATACAGAATATGGGGTGATTCAAAAGGAATACCACAACTTACGGGTTGATGTCACTCGAGTGTCTGGAGGGGTCATATTGAACATCTATCAACTTGTTTTCTACTGGAAAAAAAACTATTAAGTGCTCTTCACATTGCTAAATTACCCAAGGTTCCATCATGTTTCTTTGATTAAATACAGATTTTCTAAATTGTGGTACTCTTTTTGAATCACCCATATACTAAGTGTATTAGATACTTCTGTATCAGACCATGTATTAGTGTTAATATTTATTAGATACTTGTACTTAAGGCTGGGCGATAAAATCGGTATAGATATTTATTGACTATTTAAAACTATTTAGCTCAGTAAATGTACTTTTGTATAAATCCTAATAATCCTGAATGTTCAATAATTATTTACATGGAATGATATGAAACATGATATATCATGATCATTGTTTTGCAATATTGCCCAGCCCTACTTGTACTTATTCAATAAATACTCAATTTTAGTAACAGATAGTTAGATTAGTTACTCTTATGGTCCTTGCATGTTTTTAAAAGTCAAATTTAAGTATTTTCAAGCACTTACCAGATGATATTTCAAACTTTCCAGCACTTTACAAGTGTGTTGAAATTACATATTTACATACATATACATACCTCATCACATTATATCTGATGCTATTTGTTATATTACTCTACAGTATAGTATAAGGAAAAATCTCATTTTTGCCCAACATTGAATTCCTGTATTTTACTGTCTTAAATGTAATTTACTCACATCTTGTGTGATCTTTCATCCTAAATTAATATTTATTTTAATTCCATGCATTGTTCATTCACAAAGCAGTGATCTCCGTAAATTTTGTCTTCACCTACTGCTTAAGCAAAGAGCACAGATGAAGAACGGCTGATCATGCTACAGGTACATATGCAGACTCCAGAGTTTTCACTTTATGTGAAAGCAAAAAGATTTCCTTAACTAAGCAGTTAATTATTATTATCTGTTTACCAACATAATTACATTTTCAGTTTGAAGCACTTCACCCAAAAACCAAACATTTTTCAAACCTTTTAAGCATTTTCAAGGACTTACAACAACTGTACAAGCTCTGTACTATTCAGTATTAAATATGCACTAGTGATGAATAGTGATGAATATATTACCAAATATCTCATGAAGAAGTACTAGTATCCTATACTATTAGTAACCAATGATTAAGTATGAAAAAGATTCCAGTATCTAAAAAAAATAAGTAGTAGAATTAAGACAGATACTAGTTGATTTAATAATAAAACGGCTTGCCATACAATGTCAGTCAAGCAAATGAAACACACTAAACTTCAATCTTAAGAGGTACTTACCTTTTCCTTTCGCCGCTAGGTTTCTGAGAAGAGCTTAAAAGTTGTTCACCTTCACGTTAATAGTCTCTTTTAACAACAGGCCTCAGTAAAACCTCCCGGTCCTTCCTTAACTGGAAAATGTGCAGCACGTTTGACAGTAGAGAGCTGGACAAATGAGATGAGCAAGTGAAAGACAAATGTTTGGAGCTAATTGTTGCGCCAGAGAGAGTGCTTTTTTACTCATTCACTCCACTAAAACCATTAAAAAAAGAGCTGATGGAGTAGAGGAACAAGCAATGAGGAAAGACAGAGAGAAAGAGGCTGAAAGGAGAACATGCAGTGCTGAGAGGTGGCAAATCTGCTTCCTCACACTCAAATTGGCTCCCAGTTTCCTCCACCCACTTAACTCTCTCCCTCGTCCCCCATCATGAGTCATCAATCCCTCTGCCAATCACAGTTCGGCAGTCCAGATGATTAAAATCACCTCTTAGCTGAAAAAAGGACACAATCTGATCAAAAGACCAAAAGTGCAATGCATTTTTAGATGTCTTACACAATCTTCTGGAACTCGCCAATCTGTACCGGAAGCAAGCAACGTGTTACCCGAAAAGAGAGAGGAAAAAAAAAAAGGGGGGGGGGGGGGGTTAAGGTGGCCGGGGGGGTGGGTGTTGGGGTATGGGGGGATGTGGGTGTTTAGGAGTTGGGTTTGGTGGTTGGTTTAAGCATCAACACAATGAAACTGTAATACAGTTTTATGTAATTTTTTTTCTGATTATTTTTTTCTGAATGTGTCCTGAGCAAGTGCTTTTCTAAACACCACAAAATTATTAATAATTTATTTTAATTATAAATAATAAAAATAACAAATTCTTTTACATGATATACATAAAGATTCATTCAGTGTAATGTAATAGTTTATTTACAAAAAAAATCTTTAAGTCAAATTTGGAACACAGATTATTTGATGAAATTTTAAAAATCTGTATCATTAAAGGATCATGATGTATTCCCAAAATACTACTTAATAGTCGTTTTGAACCTTTGCCATGATGTGAAATCCCTAGAATTCAAGAATATTTAAATCATTTAAAATATAACAAATCCATTATGCATAATTAATTATTCTAGCCGGACTTCTAGCATTACATCATCCACATAGACTGATTGTGCACACACCTGAACTGAATCACGGTAATGACCCACGCCACCTATATAAGCCACACTCTAACCACTGTTCAGTGTGAAGTCTTGTTTAGCCCCGGCCAGCATTACTGAGCGTTCTTTCCTGCCTGATCTCCTGTGCATAACCCCGGACTGTTTCTGACTCTGAGTTGCCTTCTGCCTGCCCACGACCCTTGCTTGTTACACGGACGCTGAACCACGCTGCCTGCCCTCGACCCACGCCTGTCTTAAGGATTCTGAACCACGCCGCCTGCCACTGATCTATGCCTGGTAACTCACTCTGTGTCTGTCAGCCGCCAGCCCCACGACCTTATTGATTACTGTTGATGTGTGTTCGCACTTTAGTGCGTGTTGGATGTTTGTGTTTGACTGTGTCTAATAAATACTGCAAAATGGATCCCTCCGTGTCAGTCTCCACGTTACAACAGTCACATATTATTCTTTTTTTTTTTTTTAGACTTGTTTTGTTTTTAAAATAGTAATTTAGTTATGGCAGAAAATATTTTATTTTGCAAAAAAAAAAGTGCAGCATTTAAGAAAAAAAAATGAAATGGCTCTTTAACCTTAAATTTGTTTCAAATCATTTTGTGAATTGTGAAATTAGTCTCGTGAATCGTATCGAATCATGAGTCAGGTGAATTGTTAGATCCCTATGAGTGACAATCATGTTTATGACAGATTTATGACAAGTTATGTTGTCTTGGTAATATCAAGTTGTCATGACTAAGACATCTCCAACAATGTCATCTTTGCATTTAAAATGACATAACTATGCTAATGACAATGACAGTTGTCATAAGCATGCATAAAATCCGGTTCATATGATTATAAAGGTGTTGTGATAGTCTTAGGAACCCCCTTCAAATAAAGTGTTACCATATAGTTTAATAAGTACAAGTTAGAATAAATATGTTGTTTAATTTTTACTCCATGACAAATGAATGATTTTTTCACCTGTATTTTGACATTTTATTTTACTTTACACTTTACTTGCATTTATTTTGTCTCTTTAAATATAAAATCATTTTTGTAACTTAAAAAGTTTTAAACTAAAACTGAAATCTTAAATTAAACTAATATAATTTTAAGAAAGATTAAGTGAAGCTAATGTCACAGCCTCTGGTAATACAAGTATAATCACTTGAGAAATGAATTACTGAAACCTAATAATTATAAATAAATCTGACAATCCACAGCAGTGTAACCTCTGTAAACTCAATTAAGATACTTTTTAATGTGCTGATTAAGTGATAAGTAATATAAAGTTAATTAATAGTAATGTTTAATTATCAAAATATATATTTTTACATAAATTAAAAACTCCAAAATGTTTATACAGCATTAAGGAGGAATTCGATAAAAAATATGAATTGATTAAATGTTTATACTGTCACATTTAACCAATTTATCATTAAAATGATAAATTAGTTTAATGTGACAGTAAAAACATTAATAACTTTGCCAACCCCAATCACAGCAGTATATTACACAGATTTTAAGTAACATTGTATCACATTCAGTCCAGAGACTTGAGACAAATTGCCATTCTCCACATTCCCATACACTCCCCATTTCTGCATCCCATCAAGCTTGCTCTTGCCACAATTTATAAATATATATGCACATAATTTGCCCCTATAAGCAACATTCTAGTCTGACATTATCTCTAAATGTTAGAAGAATGAGTCTATGCCAAGACTTGGAGCGGTAAAAATTCCCGGCTGCTTGCACGACTCTTTAATGTAATTATATGTTAGCTCGGCACCAGGCAACCTGCTC
Source organism: Danio rerio (assembly GCF_052040795.2). Lineage (NCBI taxonomy): Eukaryota > Metazoa > Chordata > Actinopteri > Cypriniformes > Danionidae > Danio > Danio rerio. The sequence continues at coordinate 21,877,041 of NC_141031.1, read as the reverse complement.
TGAATGGAAGCTTTTTATGTGCAGTTTAAGTGTGGTCGGTCATATGATGCGAGACGGAGCACCTCAATAATCGCCTGTTGTCTCCTGACTCACATATTTGCACAAATTTGCATTCTGCTTGTTACTAGGTGTACTTCATGCTCAGAATGGGTTTTGTGTATCGCATGTGTCAGGAAAACCACCAAAGAGGCATTTAAAAGGGCTAGTTCACACAATTTTTTTTAAACTGATGTTAATTTATGCCACGTTCACATGAGTGAGTTTCTGTTTAAAAAAAAAACTTCTTTTCATATTAGTGCATTTTAGCATTGATGGACCAAAATAAGGCTTTGGAAAACATAACCCTCCCTGATAGAGTCTTCTGTGCATCCTTCCATAATAACTTTACATAACACGTTTTTTTTTTTTTGGTATTTTAGTGACACATGCCTAGAGTAAAGAAAACATGTAACTGCAGAAAGTGCATCAAATATGTTTACTTTTTAAATGACACATTTGATGAAGTACAAACAATCTTTTTTTTCTTGATCCAAATTAGAGTGGTACAAATTGAATTTGTCCTTATAATGTCATTAAACATCATTAAATATTAATTTACAGAAATTATTCCTGAGCTCTGACACTTCAGATGAGAAATGTTAACGACAAATTCAGTTTGTTTTACTGACAAAAATAATCAGAAAAATATTCCTGGCACAATTATATTGGCATCTTGACATTCATGTTTATGACAGATTTATGACAACTTAGGAGTGGGAGAAGAAAATGTATTCATTGATGCATCACATTTTATTCAATAATGTTTCAGATATGATTCTCAAAAGTTCAGTTTTGATTCTGTCTTCAAATTGAATTCAAGGGGTGCTGGCCTGCGTTATCACAAGCAAGAAACGAAAGTAATAATAAATGTTAGCAGACGTACATATGCTGTCGATTTTACTTTATATCAACAAAGGCTTATTCACCCCCTATAAACATTTCTTTGTGAATTATGTAGCCAGAAGTACGTATGGCTGCATTTAATTATTATGACCGCTTTCCACCTCTCTAAGGACATCTTTCCGGCTGTTACCAGTTTGTCCAATGGCTTACCACGTATGTCGATGGACTTGAGACGCAGAGAGGAGTTGACCATTACGACGAGGTTCGAATCCAGTTAAGAACGGTACCAGAAAGCAGGTAAGGCAAAAACAAAACCCCAAAAATATATAATAGACGAGTAAATAACAGGGTGAAAATGTGGTAAACTCTGAAAACGTAAAAATCAGGCTTCCGCGAGGGCTTTTCTTTTTCTGGATTGCTTTTGAAAAAACTATCGGTTGCGTTTAGGGAAGGAGGAGGATGGGTCAGTTGATTGGTCAGTCAGTCAGTCAGTCACTCAGTCAGTGAGTCAGTCAGTCAGTCGACAGCGACCTCTGGTGGATTTACGTTAAAAAGGCAGGCACTAATAGCACTCACAAGAGAAATTTGAGATCTGAAAAAGCATACATAGCGGTTTCTGGTGGTTTCAATCAAATCAGTGAAATAGCTCTATTGCTCATCAGTAGCACCAGTCACCACATACGAACGCACGGTCTGAAAGTTGTTTGCTCTTCCCTTACTCCCAACCTACTACCTGGCTGCTTTAAATCTGATTTGCAGTCAGAGAATCAAAGTCTTCATTCACAAACTCAAAAACAATAAAGCAAATACTCCAACATAAATAGTATACAAAAAGCAAATACTCAAACCTGAATACAATAACTATCAAATGTAAATGTAATAATAATCATATAATCCAATCAACCTATTTATTCCAAACCGAATAATAATGAAAGAAAGAAATGGCTCCAGCAATTACATTAGAGACGAGTGGAAGATTGCTGCTTGTGTTTTGCAAATGTGGGTAGTGAATGAAAGTCATACCAGCATGAACAACTACTACACAGTGTTGTAAACAAAAGCATTGTAAACTACGATTTTTTCACTGCACTATAAAATTATCTGACGAATTAGAAAAAAAAGAGAGTTGATGTTACTTTAACTAATTTTAATAAGTTAATCAGGTTTCAATTAAAATTTAAGTTATAAAAAATTTACTAAACCTTTTTAGTCATGTCAGTTTACACTAATCAAGCTGATAAATAAATATAAAATATTATTATTTATTTTGTTTATTTGCTTTGAAGTCTGTGAAAAATTGCCATGCTCTCTTCTGGAATAAGAGTTATTTGTACTTCATAATTGTTTTTTTTGTTTGTAATCTGCCATTTAACGTTAAATTCAGAGCTTGTTCATCCTGATATGTGTAACTTTAATCAAATAAATCATTTAAAAGAAAAGCAGCACAGCCATACAGAGATTTCAATCAGAAAACAGAAAACAAACGCAAACAGCTCCTTACAAACTACGATATGTTACCAAATAAAATAAAAAACTACACACAGCATACATTTCGTCCTTATTTAGGTTCAAAATAACAAAAAATATAGCCTACAGTCAGTGAAAACCTCTCATCTGTGTCTGTAATCTTCAGCAGCACGTGTAGCCTTTGTTAAAGAGTAATTCCACCATTCCTAGTTCATATTAGTCCAAAAGGTGATAATAAAAATTAAAACAAGGCAGTTTGTTCACGCTTGCTGAAGAAATAATGTGCTCCTTTTTTTTCCGGCTTCTCCTTTTTTTCGCGCTTCACTCTCGCGTTTGTCAGTGTCTGACAGGATCCGCTTTCAAAAGCATGTCAATAATCAAACGCATGTTATTATCATAAGTTTAAGAAGTTTGTTATTTCAGATATAGACGTGCGGTGAGTGCAAGCAAGAAAGCAAAAATGCTCACGCTTCAGACTGGATCGTAAAAAACTACGAGGCACAGGGTAGATTCTGCTCTACTCCATGGCTTTGTGGCTGTTTATCAAGACGACAACAAGGCTTGTTTGAGCCCGGATCGACCATGGCTCGATATTATATGTATATATAATTACGCTGTAATCGCTTTGCTTGTCGGCTGTGTATTTTAAACATGGCGGGTTTTGTGTTTTTATTCTGGCTTGTTGCGCAAGCGAATGACTTGTCTCTGTAAACCAATAGCATTCAGCTGCACGTCTAGCTTCGCCTTTTTGTACCCTTTCTGGTCTTGGGTACCCTTACGAAAGGGTGCCGAAAAAGTGGTACGGTTTGGTTCGGTACAGCTTTTGACAGTGAAAACGTCCATAAAAGTGTACCAAACCGAACCGTACCGTACCACTCAAGGGAAACGGGCCACAAATGAGAGATTAAACTAACTATGATGTTTACACACCAAGCATAGTAGACCTATGCTGTTTATACAAATTACATTGTAATTTGTGTCTAAAATATACATATACTGTACACAACCATATTTTCATTTGTATTTTTTTCTCTACAGAATATTAATGGATGTTCTACCAACATAAAAGGATTTTTTGTCTTTAAACTCAGTTTAATGCTAGAAATAAGCTGTTTTCCTCCTCTTTAGAAATGTATTGGAAATGCCAATTTAAATGCCACATGCCCATAAAAAATAATTCTGCTTCAAAAGATGTATCGTCAGGAGTCATGGGAATTGATTTGTTTTTGTTTTTTGACCCTCAAAGTACCAATAACCATTGCATTTTATGAATCACCAAAGATCACAGATTCAGATAAAAAATCTTTTTGAATGTTCTACAGAAAATAAATAATTTACAGCATTTTTCCCAGTACATTACAACTATACCTTTAAAAACTCTGAAATGACATCTGAAAACAAAGTATGTCATGGCAAAGTTGAAAGTGTTTTATTAAAATAAAGAAGAAAAGCAGTGTGTAACTTATTCCATCTCACATCATCACTAATTGAAGTTATCAATCAATAGAGACATCCCAAGAGAGATGGATTCTGGGATTTGAGAGAAAAACAGCAGGATCTGTTTCCACACTTAATGAATGAAACAGCTCGACCCGCCAGTTAACAAACGCACTCTATCCTTGCTTAAGTGGGAAAACAATTTGTGACCCACATAGACATCTTTGACTAAGCACAGAGTGTGGAAAACCTCAAAATATTCTGAAGAGGGCAAAGAGAGAAAGCGCATGCATAAAAAGGCATTAAGAAAAACATAATGAAATCCGAGAGCGGGAAGGAAAAGACATCAACAACACGACCTTTTTGGACTGCGAAGGGCTACAGGATGGTAAGACACTCATGTATCACAATCAATTTTCCTCTTAAATCAATGCGTTCACTCTCATTTTGGACAGAGTGGAAGAAGGAAATGAATATGATACCAAAATGAGTCTATCACATGTTAAATATCGGTTGTTTTTTGCTTTTTTTTAAATGTAAATGGACTTTATAAGCATAATATTACAATCTCATTATTGAGGAAGCACGTAAAAACTGTATTCTGAAAAAAAAAATTCAATTTGATGGGAAGAAAGGTTATTAGAGTTAATTAAAACTATAACCATGAAAATGCTAGAAACAAAATAAACATGAACTGAAACGGATTAATATAATTTAATGTTAGGCCTCTTTTTTCTGACCGGCTTTTTGGACTCACCTTCGCTTTACATTTGGAAATTAGATTTACCACCTCTGGGAACTCTGCTAAATTTAATAAAATGTGGGATCCAGACTTTTTTTTTTCTAACACAACAAAAAGACTAACAGTGTTGTTTGATTTCTGAAGGCTTGAGAGAGAAGGCTCACTCTCTCTCTCACTCTCTCTCTCACTCTCTCTCTCTCTTTACATCCATTGATGTGTCTTTTTGTAGGTCATATGAGGTCCAGACAAAATCTGCTGAATATTTTTTTGCTATTTCTGTGCAAAATCTGCAAACTTATGTGGAATGAGTGTGGAGTATCGCAACTAAAAACTTAATATTTGATTAAAAAAACAATCATAATAATACCTTTCTAACTTTTATTTAATAATTACAATGCAAATCCAATTAGATCAACTTAATTGGTAAACAAAGCAAGTGTCTTATATAATATATCTACTAAAACACAAAGAAAATATGAGAAAATAAAACCGGTAACACTTTATTTTGATGGTCCATTTGAATATTAGTAGACCGTCTGCTTAAAATCTGCTGATACTGCTCCTTTAACAGACATTTAACTGACTTTAAGAAACTTTGCAAGTGCATGCCAACTTACACTAACCTCAACCTAACAGTCTACTTATAATCTAATGAGAATTAGTTGGCATGTAGATGCAAGGTAACTTAAATTCAACAAATGGACCATCAAAATAAAGTGTGACCAATAAATCATGTAAACATTTTCATATTTCGTCACCTTGGAATTATAAGGTTCTATCTGCATTCTGAATGATTTTAGATAATGAGCTTTAAAGTATGTGTGTAACATTTTTTTTATTAATAAAAAGTCTTGAAATCTAAACAACTTATAAAAAATATTCCATGATGTCAATAAGTTGTCATTTAAAAAGAATAACTCAGTTTTGACAAAAATGTCAGAAAAGAAACCTTATGATTCTAAGGTGACGATTTGTCAATAATATTACTGAAATTAATTAAAGACTGAATAAATATTAATTTACAAACAATTACACAATTAATTAAATGCTCAATGATGGACTAAAAATCTGCAGATTTCTGCGTAAGCAGATTCCATGTGGGTCTATGTCCTATATGTCGCCATTTATCCCTTGTTTCATGCTTTATTTTACTTTTGCACTGATCATAGTTACATGATCAGTTTGTCTGCCTGTTTTTCTGTCTGCAAAAACTGTAATAAAAATATTTTAAAATTTTTAATTATTTAATCAATGCACTCTATAAACTGTTTTATTCATTCTCTTTTCTGCAAAGAATCCTTTAGTAATCAGGGGTCACCAAAGCGGAATGAACCGCCAACTTATCCAGCATATGTTTTACGCAGCAGATGCCTTTTCAGCTGCAACCCATCACTGGGAAACATCCATACACACTCATTCACATACAAACACTATGGATGATTTAGTATACCCAATTCACCTATACCACGTGTCTTTGAACTTGTGGGGGAAACCGGAGCACCCGGAGGAAACCCACGCAAACACGAGGAGTGTCAGGATCTGTCATTTAATGACTTTAATTTTTACATGTTATGATTTTGTTTCTCCACTAGATGTCCCCATTTCTCCCCATGTGTTGTTTAAGTTCAGTAATTACGTGATTGGTTTCACTTGTGTCCTGTTAGGTCATGTGTATTTAAAGGGCCATGAAACCCCCTCGTTTCAGCAGGGTGTTTTCACACCTCTTCTTTGGAAAAAGTCAGAAAAGTGGGCGTGTCCAGCTCTGTTTAGGGGGGAGTGTCGGAGGAACTAAAGTGGGAGGGTGTGGGAGTGTCGATTTGGGCACGCGCGAGTTTCAGAGTCAAAATACACACACACACACACACACACATACATACAGGAGAATGTGATGGTGTTTAACCTACATGGACATCTGTAGTCGAATTATTAGCCAAATTATTAAATGGTGGACTTTAACTGCAGTTTGGCTCTTTCATTCAGGGAATTCATTCATGCCCCTCGCGACACACGAGATATTTGATTCGAGGAGCTGCTCTAAGCGTGTATTTTTCATGCAATGTTTTATACCGCACGGCGAATGAGAGAAAAAAACCCTCTGCATTTCCCAGAAACTTAGATGCACACGACAGGTAGCGTCAGAAAGCCGCGCGTGTTATTCCGGTCACTAAATGCGGTAAAAACCCTACACGAGGTTAAAGTTTGGTTGTGGTGCTAACGTGTTTACACTCTGTGCAATAGTTTGTTAGATACGAACAAACTGAATAAACAAAGAGCACTGGTCGCTCACTTACCAAATCTGTAGAGACAGGACAATCACCAGCAACTAGAGCTGCGTCTTTATGAAGAGAATACTACAAACGATTCCAGATCCCAGCGTTTGCAGATGAGAACAGCTCTCAGGTAAACAATAATCCTCCTTAGACACGCAAGTTATTGTTGTCGCGCGTCGCATACACTGTAATCCACACGTGAGTCTGAGCTCTCACAGAGAGAAAATGAAAACGAAACTTAACTGCAGCAAACTATAAAAGCAACACTTCACGCTTGTTTTGCCAACACGTGGCATCTCTGTCCTGAAAACACGGTGATAGTAATGAATATTAATGAAGTTGCACAATAGAGTGCGCTGATTGGTTTGACCCAAGCCTTACTCATGCATTAATGCAACACACTGTAAGACGTAATAAGACACACTCTGGCACAGACGTCCAGTCTGCACGCTGGAATACACGCTATTATGTCATGACCGTGACGCAGCTTCAAAAATTCGTTTCAAACAGGAAGTACGAATTTGCTTAAAATAACGCAAAAACAACCAATTTACACTTTTTAGTGAAATATAGGTGTCCTAATAGTGTTTTTAGCAATGTGGGACACATATACGACTGTCAACAGCTCAAAAAATGTGTTTTGGTGTTTCGTGACCCTTTAAGTTGACTAGTTCCCCTGTTTCTTTGCTCAGTTATTGTTGATGCTAACCCTTGATGGTCGTAAGTCTTCTTGCTTCTCTAAAGTCTAGTTTACTCAGAGTCTTGTGCTACATTGCCTTTTTCTAGTTTTTTTTTGGATGTGTTTTGCTTGCTCTAGATTATCAGAGATATTTTGCCTGTTGGCCTTTTTGTTCCTCCGTTAACCAGTCTTTTTGTTATCTCTGCATTTTTTGTTCCAAGTCTGGATTTTTTATGTTTTGTAAATAAACCTCTCACAGAGCAAGTACTGTCTTGTTGTTGGGATCATTGTCCTCCTGTAGCTTAGTGGATAAGCCTTCAGTCTCTAACACTGGAGACCTGGGTTCGAACCCCGTGTCTGACAGAATAACTGAGCCAAGAACAAACATGAATCCAGAGACACAGAACCCTCAGGATCTTCTTGCCACAGTAGCCCAGCAGGCTTCTACAGTCCAGCGACATGAGCAAGCCCTAATGCAGCAAGAAACACTCATGGCCAAGCATTCGCAGGTACTTTCTGACATAATGACCTCTATTCGTCAGCTTTTCGACAGGTTACCTTCCAGCCCTACTCCTGCCTCCCCTGTAGCCTTAGTACCCAATGCAGAGACTCGAGTGACCTCTCCACTCACAGAACCTCGCCTGCCACCACCCCAATGCTTCTCAGGTGATCCTAGTGTATGTGATGGATTCTTAACCCAATGTGCTTTAACTTTTGAATTACAGCCATCTACCTTCCCCTCAGATCGGGCCAAGATTGCTTATGTAATCACCCTGCTGTCTGGTAAGGCTCTTTCATGGGCCACTGCAGTCTGGAAAGCTAAGGCCCCTTTCTGTTCCAGTTTCACAGATTTCGAAGAGGAGTTTAAGCGGGTTTTTGATCACCCCCTCAGTGGCCGGCAAGCCTCTAAGAAACTCCTCACCCTTCAACAAGGTAGTGGTAGTGTGGCCGAATATGCCATCCATTTCCGGACCGTTGCAGCAGGGAGCGGCTGGAATAATGAGGCACTCATGGTCTGCTTCCAAAATGGGCTGTCTGAGGTAATTAAAGACGACCTAGCTACCAGAGAACCTGCTCTGGACCTTGAGACTTTGATGGACCAAGCTATTCGCCTAGATAATCGTCTGAGAGAAAGGAAGTCGAACTGTTCCTCAGCCCCCACACCATTTCTCACTCCATCCCCTCAAATTTTACAAACTGCTCAAGACGTTTCAGAACCCATGCAGTTGGGTAGAACTCGTCTCTCTCCTACTGAAAGAGAGCGCCGCATGAGAGAGCGATGTTGCCTATATTGTGGTCTGTCTGGTCACTTTCGGTCTACCTGCCCTCAGCTCTCGGGAAACGCTCAGCCCCGTACAGGCAAGGAGGGACTGTAACGGGAGCTTCAGTCAATACCATACCTTCCAAATCTGGGTTATTCCTCCCCATCACGCTCACATGGGCAGACCAGAAATGCCAACTTCAGGCCTTTGTAGATTCTGGGGCTGCTGGAAATTTCATGGACCTGACCTTAGCCAGAAACTTCAAAATTCCCAACGATCCCCTTCCTGGTCCATTATCTGTCACTGCTCTGGATGGTAGACCGTTAGGTCCAGGAGAAGTCACCCACCTCACCTTCCACCTTGGTCTCTCTGTTTGTCAGCACCAAGAGAAGATTTGCTTTCACTTGATACACTCACCAGAGTTTCCAGTTATCCTTGGGCACCCCTGGCTGCTTCAGCATAACCCTCATATTGATTGGCCCACTGGCACAGTTTTAGGTTGGAGTCCCACATGCCAAACCACCTGTCTGAGTCAGAAACCCCTCAACCCTATTCTCGAATCTCAAGAACCCCTAGATCTGTCTCTAGTCCCAGCTCCATACCATCACCTAAAGGCCGTCTTCAGCAAAAGGAGAGCTAGCTCCCTGCCCCCCCACCGCCCCTATGACTGCGCCATTGAGTTGCTTCCAGATTCCTGCCCCCCTAGAGGCAGTTTTTTTTTCACTGTCTCTTCCCGAACGAACTGCCATGGACAACTATATAGATGAATCTCTTGCAGCAGGGATTATCCGGCCATCCACTTCTCCCGCGGGTGCTGGTTTCTTCTTTGTGGGGAAAAAAGATGGTGGACTTCGTCCCTGTATTGATTACAGGGGGCTCAATAAAATCACTGTCCGCAATCGCTATCCCTTGCCTCTCATGTTTACTGCATTTGAAATTCTTCAGGAAGCCTCCATTTTCACAAAACTCGACTTGCGCAACGCCTACCATCTTGTGCGCATAAAACAAGGAGACGAGTGGAAGACCGCTTTTAACACGCCCACTGGGCACTATGAATATCTGGTCATGCCCTTCGGTCTCACCAATGCCCCTGCTGTTTTCCAAGCCCTTATTAACGACGTCCTCCGAGATATGCTTAACAAGTTTGTGTTTGTCTACTTGGACGACATTCTCATTTTCTCAAGATCCCTCCAAGAGCATGTACAACATGTCAGTAAAGTTCTCAGGTGCCTCCTTGATAACCACTTGTACGTCAAACCTGAAAAATGTCAGTTTCATGTGTCCCAAGTTAAGTTCCTGGGGTTTGTCGTCAAACCTGGACAAATTCAGATGGATCCACAAAAGGTCCAGGCAGTAAAAGATTGGCCTTCGCCCTCATCTATAAAGGAGGTACAGCGTTTTCTTGGTTTCGCCAATTTTTACAGAAAATTTATCTTGAACTTTAGTACCGTGGCGGCCCCATTATCTGCTCTCACCAAGGGTAACCCAGCAGGTTTTCTATGGGGGCCAGAGGCCGAACTGGCCTTCAACAACCTCAAGAGTCGCTTCACCTCTGCACCTATTCTTCTTCTTCCCAACCCAGACAGACCCTTCATAGTAGAAGTGGATGCATCGGATGTAGGTGTTGGGGCAGTATTATCCCAGAGAGGAGATGACAACAAGTTGCATCCGTGTGCATTCCTCTCCCACCGCTTCACTCCCACTGAGAGAAACTATCATATAGGTGACAGAGAGTTACTAGCCGTTAAGTTAGCCCTGGAGGAATGGAGACACTGGCTGGAGGGTGCCAAACACCCTTTCGAAGTGCTCACGGACCACAAGACTCTCGAGTACATCCAACAGGCAAAGCGACTCAACCCCCGCCAGGCACGTTGGTCCCTATTCTTCAACCGCTTTCATTTCACTCTTACTTACCGACCAGGTTCCAAAAACCTGAAACCAGATGCTCTGTAAAGAGTTTGTGTTAAATCTCCTCAAGAAGATGGCATTTCCACTATCATACCCAGGTGTAAGATAATTGCTCCAATCCAGTGGGACATGGAGAGCATGGTAAGGAAGGCCCAAGACCGAGAACCTGATCCTGGAGGAGGACCAAATAATCGTCTGTTTGTCCCTAAAGCTGTCAGAGCTAAGATCCTTCAGTGGGGGCATTCCTCGCAACTTACCTGTCACCCTGGGTCTTCTCGCACTCTCGAGTTCCTCCTGAGACGATTTTGGTGGCCCACTATCAAAACTGATGTTGCTACTTTCATTAAAGCTTGTCCTACCTGCAACCAGAGTAAGGTCCCTCACAGTTCTCCACAGGGACACCTACACCCACTTCACATCCCTCACAGACCATGGTCACACATCTTGATGGATTTCATCACTGGACTCCCCTTATCTCAGGGAAACACTACCATCTTAGTCATTGTAGACAGATTTTCCAAGGCAGCACGATTCATTCCCCTTCCCAAACTACCCTCTGCTAAAGAGACTGCTGAAATCGTCATGAATTATGTATTCCGGGTCTTTGGTGTTCCACAAGAAATTGTTTCAGATCGAGGACCCCAATTCTCTTCTCGATTCTGGCGAGCCTTCTGTCAATCCCTGGGTGCTACTGTGAGTCTGTCTTCAGGTTTCCACCCTGAATCTAATGGCCAAACAGAGAGGCTCAATCAGGATCTGGAAACTACCTTAAGATGCATGGCAGCTAACAACCCTACTTCTTGATCTCGCTTTATCATTTGGGCGGAATATGCTCACAACACACTGTGTTCAACTGCAACTCGCATGTCCCCATTTGAATGCCAGTTTGGATACTCTCCTCCACTGTTCCCTGAGCAAGAGGTAGAAGTGGCTGTTCCCTCGGCTTCCCAGTTTGTTAAACGTTGCCGTCAGACCTGGAGGAAGGCCCGCCTCAAGCTTCTCAAAGTCTCCAGTCAGTACCAACGTCAGGCCAACCACAGACGCAGACCAGCACCCATATTGCGTCCTGGGCAAAGAGTCTGGCTCTCCACAAAAAACATCCCCCTTCGGTTGGAGTCAAGGAAACTCGCCCAGAAGTACATTGGTCCTTTCAAGATAGCCAGGAAAGTCAACCCTGTTACTTACCGTCTATACTTGCCCAAATCTTTAAAAATAAATCCCACTTTTCATGTGTCTCTGTTAAAACCTGTTTTTTCTTCTCCCTTTTCCGTGACAGACAAACCTCCTCCTCCTCCTCGTTACTTTGGGGGCCAGCCAGCCTACACAGTCCGCCGAATACTGAATGTCCGTCAAGTGCGTAGATCCCTGCAGTATCTCGTGGACTGGGAAGGCTATGGTCCAGAGGAGCGCTCCTGGGTTCGGGCCAGAGATATTTTGGACCCCAATCTGATTCGAGACTTTCACTCCGGTAAATTAAGGTCTCCCAACAAGAACGTCAGGAGCCGTTCCTAGAGGAGGGGGTCCTGTCAGGATCTGTCATTTCATGACTTTAATTTTTACATGTTAGGATTTTGTTTCTCCACTAGATGTCCCCATTTCTCCCCATGTGTTGTTTAAGTTCAGTAGTTACGTGATTGGTTTCACTTGTGTCCTGTTAGGTCTTGTGTATTTAAGTTGACTAGTTCCCCTGTTTCTTTGCTCAGTTATTGTTGATGCTAACCCTTGATGGTCGTAAGTCTTCTTGCTTCTCTAAAGTCTAGTTTACTCAGAGTCTTGTGCTACTTTGCCTTTTTCTAGTTTTTTTTTTGGATGTGTTTTGCTTGCTCTAGATTATCAGAGATATTTTGCCTGTTGGCCTTTTTGTTCCTCCGTTAACCAGTCTTTTTGTTATCTCTGCATTTTTTGTTCCAAGTCTGGATTTTTTATGTTTTGTAAATAAACCTCTCACAGAGCAAGTACTGTCTTATTGTTGGGATCATTGTCCTCCTGTGGCTTAGTGGATAAGCCTTCAGTCTCTGACACTGGAGACCTAGGTTCGAACCCCGTGTCTGACAAGGAGAACATACAAACCCCACACAGAAACACCAATTATCCCAGCCGAGGCTTGAACCAGCAACCTTCTTGCTGTGAGGCGATCATGCTACCTACTGCGCCACCGTGAGACCCATTAATAGATTCATTGATTAATATTTTAAAGTTAGTAGGATTATTATCATCCTCAGTTTAAGAGGATTTTAAAGAGGCTTTAACATCAACATTAGACTTAGACTGACTAAGCAAGAATTTTGGGGATTTGATTTGCATCTTCCTGCCTTTTTTTCACTCTGTGTTCCTTTATACACCTCTTGAGAAGTGATGAGCAATAGCTGGTCTCAGCACAGACTGGTGTAGGAGGAACATCTTTCAGTGCTGGGTTTGATTTCATTTCAGAGCCTTATAGCAGTGTTTGCTCTTGCAGAGTGAAGAAAACCAAAATGAAGAGATGAAAAAATAAACACAAACACTCAAATTCAATGATAAAAACGGATGATGATAAAGCTGGTGCTAACAGCATTCACAGCTATGAAAATAAATTGAAAAATTAAAGAAACCATTTGATTTGTTTCTCTGGATGTATGGTTGTGCTAGTAAAATGTTACTTTTGTATTATTCTTTAAACTACTAATGAAATGACTTCCAAATTGAAAATAACAATGGCCTTTTATTATCATATAACACAATTACATTTTTATGTCACACTGATACCAAATTTTTGACATTATGTGCCGGTAACCATAAACTATAGTAAGTGTGTAAGCAAGTGACCGATATCCATCTTTACTTACGCATTCTATAAGTAAAAGATGTGATGCTTCAGATTATACAATGCATGCAATTTTTTAAATGCTTAAATCCTCTAAAACACACAAGCTTACAGATAACATCACACCTAACAAACTAATTTTAAAGGTACAGTATGTAAGTTTGACACCCAGTAGTTGAACTAGGTATTGCACTCCTGATTCAAAACACACGCAAGTGCAGTTTGCAACATAGGCTCATTCTGAAAACGTAGCCCTATATACATTTCTGGAGATGACGAATTATGTAGCCAGAAGTACGTATGGCTGCATTTCGTCTTCAAAACAAATGCTACGGGTCGGTATAGCAAAGCTCCATTTTGCGCTAGCAGCTGACCGCTTACCTCCATATGAACTGCTTTCCCCATTGTTGCCAGTTTGTCCAGTTAGCTTACCATGTACGTAAGCAGACTTGCGATGCAGAAAGGAGTTGAACATGCCGACAGGGTTCAAGTCCGGCAAAGAACAGTTCCAAAAAGAGGGTAAGACAAAAACAGAATGGAACTCGCGACATCTGAACAAGCATATCTCCTGGGACATATTTGGCGCTCTCCAGAAATGTGTATAGCAGTACGTTTTCAGAATAAGCCTGGGTTGGCAGTTTGCCAGATTGACGACACCAATAGGACCGAGCCTGACTTTTGAGCCTAAAGGCTGATTTAAGTTGTGTTCTAAATAAAAGTAATGGCATGACATAGAATAAATATTTTAGATATTATCAAGAGGTTTAACATGTATTAATTGTATTATAAACCTTAGCATTTCGTTAGAGTGCAATAAGTGCACTATTCTGTGCTTCTGAATGGCTGTATTTAAATTTCTGTTGCGTTTCCTCTAGTGCAAACAGCCAAATTGCTTATCAATGCAAATCTCATTACATAGCATGTTGTTAAGACATGGGATTACAATGTAACCTGCTCACCTAATGTTTATATTCATAATATTTATTAAGCATAAATCTAAATCTGCGTCTCATTTCGGAGGCTGCTACAGTCCACCAGCAGTTGCATTTTAGTCATGGATGCACAGTTTGAGAGCCTTTCTGACTGAATGAATAAAATACGCTGTTTTCCACCAAGGCAACCCAGGGTGCTGAAATATAATTGGCTAAACTGGCATTGAGTGATAGACAAAAAGACAGACAGTTGTTTTGCCACGTAATGGACATTTTCGAAGCAGAATATCTAACTTCATCATTGTTTTTCACATAAACTAGAATGTTTACTTACCATTTTTCTTAAATATCTGCAAACATATTATAGTATTTTTATGCTTTAGAAGAGTCAAAAACTTACAAACAGCACCTTAAACATCCAAAAACATTTTGATTTTAAGTGTATTTTAAGATACACTTAAATTAAATGCACGTGTCTAATATACTGATAAGCATTAAATTAATTTCCCAGGTCTTTATGGTCACCTCAGATAAGAGATAAACGCTGTAGTTGTGTTTAAGTGACAATTCACTAAGATGACCATTTTGACATGTTTTGTGTGTATTATATGTCCACCTGTTAGTAAGTGCCCACCCAAAGGCCTTTAGTGCCCTATGCACTTGCACACATGTGAAGTAGGCTCTCAGTAAATGTATTTGCACTGCAAGGTAGTACTTGAAAGGTACACCAGGAAGGATTTCTCATTAAATATTTCATTAGAAATGAATTATTAAGCAAAACTCTATCCCCCCACAGAGACCTACCCCCACTGGAGACAACTTCATATAGGTACACAATTAAGTGCTCTATAAGAAATAACAGAAAAAAAACTATTCTTAATCATAAATAGTGCTAAATGATACAATATGTATTCAAATGCTTGATGTGACTCCTTGATCCATTACTTCCTTGGTGACATAATTTTAACCTTCAAGTATACTAAATAGACCAGCAAATGCCAGGACAGCATTACTGTGCGCCTAACAGGAGGTCCCAAAAGGCACATCACAAGACACAAACACTGACAGGGTTTATTTGGGTATCCACTTCAGCTGTCAATCAAACGAACTGAGCAGAACATTAACCAATGAAGAAACGATGTGCGTGTGTGTCTGTGTGTGTGTGAAAGAGTATGGTTGTTAATGTCACCATTCAGCCTGGGGCGACAGACGTTCTGGAGCAGATTTAAGGTTTGGATTAGACAGAAAGAGATGATGAGAAACAGTTAGAGGTCACAACCTTTATATTTCCAGTCTCTAAAATGGAAAGACTGGCAGTTTCTGCTCCTCTCATGATGTTTCTCCCTCTTTTTTTATTGTCTCTCACACAAGACGGCACATATCAAATTAGTTTTCCAAAAGCACGCTCTGCTTAAAACCACCAGGAGAGATATCAGACAAAGGTCAGAGGAGATGTGAATCAAGAGCGGAAAGCACAGCATCAGCATTTTGAGGGAACTGACAGGATTCAGCATGGATGAATGTCTTGAATGATAAACAGACACTTTGTGCAATGCAAAGCAGACGAAGGACCAATCTTAGATATTTATGTCCGAAAAGACATGACCATTTTTGGACCCTTTTGATTTTGTAATGCATCCTGGGAATGGCAGCCGCTTTTGCTATTTAACTCCTTGTGGTGCTGATTCAAGGGAGTGAGTCTGCAGTTAACGATTCACTGATTCGAAAAATCCTGTCAGAAGGAGCTTTAGGGTCATGGTTCAGTGATTCAAAAAATACATTGAGGTGTTTGTCTCCCAAAACCATCATTAGCCAACTATGGTCGAAAGTTCTGTTGTTACCAACATAATTCAGCAGGGATGCAGAGGGTTAAAATACTCGTACCTGGCAGGCCATTAAATACAGATACCACACACCGATACCACTCAACAGTATTTCACTATGTGTATGTGATTTGTTGTCTTACCTGACTTCAATGTCTTAATGTATTAATCAATGTATTATATATTAACCTTAGTCCTAAATAAAAATACATTATTAACGAATCTATAGCCTACTGAAGAATAAATCGAATATGCGATTTGATCCTTGCATAATGATCACAGCGAAACAAGCTAATTTATAAATAAACTATAAATGTAAAAAATGTAAGAAATTTTAAGT
Source organism: Danio rerio (assembly GCF_052040795.2). Classification (NCBI taxonomy): domain Eukaryota; kingdom Metazoa; phylum Chordata; class Actinopteri; order Cypriniformes; family Danionidae; genus Danio; species Danio rerio. The sequence continues at coordinate 21,860,496 of NC_141031.1, read as the reverse complement.
AATGGAACATTACATGTAAAAAATCTAAACTACTATATACTAGACTACTGCTAAATAAAAGCACCTCATCAGAGCTGAACATCACTGTGGTCAGCCTACTTTTTGATGACCTGACCAGCAGATTATTGACAGGACTCGTAAATATAAAAAATAAAAACCTAAAAAATAAAACCTTTAAAATAAAACCTTTAAAAAAAAATAAAAAGAACAATCCTTTCAAATTAATTGCAGTTTCATTAAAACTAGAGATTTCTTCTCTAGAATAAAATCTAAGAAGTATTGGAATTGCTACTCGGTATCTGCAAGTTCACAAATTAAAATACTCGTACTTGTATTGGTTTGTAAAAAAGTGGTATCGGTTCATCCCTATAATTCAGCAAATCTTTATTTTCTGAATTGGTCATTTAAATAAGCATTCGCAAACAGCATTAAATTTGGTTAGAACTACAGCATAGTTTTCTCCTAAAATGATATAACTTAAAGAGTCAAAGTAAACTTGATTAGTTTCACTGAAATACATTGCACTTATAAACAGTGGGGAAAATTAGTATTCAACACGTCACATGTTATTTTTTTCCAGGGAAAAATGTTTCTAAAGAAGCTGTTGACCTGGTATTGAACCTGATTTTGATAAAAACCCAAACAATACAAACATAAAAATAGAACAAAAAGAAAAAAAATCTGAAAAATTACAGTAGTTAAGTGTTATAACAATGAAATGACGCAAGGAGAAAGTACGTAATATATAATAGTAGTAATATATACACAGTAATATATACACATATATACATACATATATATATAAGGCTTTGATGGAGATGGCAGCTTAAAGACGCCTCTCTTATGGGAAATTAAGTCACACTCATCACTCTGTTGTGATTTTCTCCACAGACGCAACAGAGTGTAAAACTCTTGATGGTTCTGTTCGTCTTGTCTATCAAATCTAATCTTTAATTTGTATTCTATATTGGATTCAAGTCAAGTGATTGGCTGGGCAATTCTACAGCTTGATTTTCTTTCTCTGAAAGAATTTGAAAGTTTCCTTGGCTGTGTTTTGGATCATTGTCTTGCTGAAATATCCAACCTGGGATCTTCATCATCCTGCTAATGGAGATGTTGGACTGAAGCAGCTAATATCTTTTTACAATGATGAAGAGCATAGAGTTACTGAATACCTACTGAGAAATATCAGCTGCTGTCTGGGTTTTCATTGCCTTTCTACACCTCCCTTTCTTCATGTGTTCAATACTTTTTTCCTGCATCGTTTTATTTTGACACATAACTTAATTTGTAAACTAATAAGATTTGTTTTCTTTGCATATTTGGATGTCTTTGGTTGTTACCAACATACCAACAAATTTTAAGTCAATGGAAACTTTAAAAAAATATGTTTCTCAAAAACATGAGAAAATGGTGACATTTTCAATTCTTATTTTCACAGCTGTAGTTCAGTAGTGAGTTATTGAATTGTTTGGGGACACACCACAAAGTGAATCTCCAGTTAGCAGCTGACTTATTCAAATGATTCTTTCAGATTCAAAGCAATTCAGATGTCAAAAACTTCAAATGATCTGTTCAGAGTGAGTCATTCAACAACTCACAGATTCAACTGATCTGTTCAAACCTATATGTCATTCAACAACTCACTGATTCAACTGATCTGTTCAAACTTATATTTCATTCAAAACTCACTGATTCAACTGATCTGTTCAAACCTATATTTCATTCAACAACTCATTGATTCAAATGATCTGTTCAGAAGTGAATTTTCAGTTAATGATTCATTGAATCAAACTACTTGTTCAAAGCAAATCCAAAGTTAATGATCCACTGATTTAATTGATCCATTTAGTGTGAGGGAACAACTTGCTGATAAATTTTTTTTCTGTATTATGTACATCAATATATAGACGAAACTGACAGGATTCAGTATGGAAGAATGAATGGATTCAACTCAATTCATGTTTACTTCTATAGCACATTATAAAAGTTCTAGTGAATTAAAACTGTCAGTCCAGTTTTCACAGTTGAAGTTTAGTTTAGTTCAGTTCATTGTGATTTAATTTTCACTGCTGAAAATCTAAACACTGAAATGCATATCCATCGATGTGCAGCTCCACAAGTCCCAAACCAACAATTAATAAGTGAATTTTTATGCAGTGTAAGCAAAAGACAAATCTCAGATGTTTGTTTCAAAAGGCATTGATTTTGGCTGCCACTTCTCCTCTTTAACTCTTTGTGGTACTAATGACATTAAAACGCCCCTAAAAATATCTCATATGCGCAGAAACCTCCTAAAATGATGATAAATTTTTATAATGTGGCTTTTAAGCAAAACAAATAAACCAAAGCCACATCAGAACTACCATATGTTTGATGGGAAAGTCTAAATACAGAACCGAGGATGTTGGCTGATGGATGGAAACTGTGCCAAACAAGCTTTTCTGGGTTCATCTACTCTGTTTTAAAAGCATTCTTTGGTTAGTTAGGTGTAAACACAAAAAGCTTGTTTATCTTATCAGGGGTGCCATTTGTAGAACAGCCAAACAATAGTCTATTAAACCATCTCCAATGATACAAAACAGGTTTCCTGCTGTAATTAAAGAGCCTTTTGGCTTGAAAGCGACTCAGACAATGGACCAGTCAAGTAATCCTGACCACAGAATTGAGTAGGTGTGGTAAATTCTTTTCAGGGTCTATTGTGGCCAGCAGGGTTCCTCTTGAATGTGACATATGATGCTCACAAAACAGTTTTCAGTCAGGGTTACCTCATCCTGCAGTGCTGTGACAGAATCAATCAGCAAATATTACAATTATTGACAAGCGACAGCCGAGGCCATGGTCTGTTGGTCGACACATTAACTGCTGCACACAGGGACGCAAACATATCATTGATCTTTACCGGCCAAATACTGCAGTAACAGCCCATTCTCCCTTTGGGAAGACAAGGGCTGGCTTGATGAATATTTCATTTTGGTGATATTGCATCATTTGCATGAAATAGGAACTTAAAAGGAGAAAAGGGCTATTTGAGAAAGCTCAGGTAAAATCGAATCTCGTATAGATGAAATGAATACATTTTCAGGAGTTAGGGGATTTCTTACATGACAATGATTCTAACTAGGGCTACATAGCATAGTTTTTTATAGCATCGATTAAGGCTGCATGTGATTTGTGTATTCATTTTAAAGTTTAGCCATAACAGAGTTAAATTTTGTCATTTGCATATTGTTAGAGTAAACAATCACAATTTTATGCACAATAATTTATACAGCTAAGTGTGATGTTGACATTAAAGCCCTGTTTATTTCATTTGCATCTTTGGTCTGTTGTATTTACCTGTTTTTAATAAGGCATGTATATTTAATTTGGGTTATAGTTTAATTACATTCACTTCACATCAAAATCACCTAATCATTCTAAAATAGTTCTAAGAACGACAGATTTCTTTCCAAACAGAGCAATATAAGTCATCTTGTAAAATGTTTCAATTTTTTTAATAAATGAATCCCAGAAATATCAAGTGAGAATTCATAAAACAGTTTAAGTGCCAGTTTAAGTTAAGATTTTTGAAAACAACACATTTTCATTTTTTGTCATTTATTCATTTTCCTTTGGCTTAGTGCCTTTTTTTATCAGAGGTTGCCACAGCGGAATGAATCGCTAACTATTCCGGCATACACTACCAGTCAAAAGTTCGGGGTTATTCTTTTTGTTTTCATGTTTTTTTTTCTTTTTTAATGATTCTGTTTATCAAGGTGGCATTTATTAAATGTACTTTTTAAAAAATATATATTTATAAACATTTTAAATAACTGCTTTCTTATTGTATGTAGTAAAAAAAAAATATTACTCCAGTCATTATTGCTTTTATTACAAATACCATTAATAATAATTATAACACTGATAATAATAATTCATATTAGAGTGATTTCTTAAGGAGCATGTGACTCTGAAGATTGGAGTAATGAAGCTAAAAATTCAGTGTTAAAATCACTGCAGGCCTAAAACAGTCATTTTTGTCAAGTTTCAGTTTGTTCCTCACACTATGGCTTCAGAGGAATTCAGACACAGCATATTAATGCTTTTATTAAGTATTTCTGCATATCCTCATCCACTTTCATTCAATGGAAAAGAAACGCATCCTTTCATGTTCAACAGAAGCAATAAAGTCATACCGTTTTGGAACCACATGAGGGTAAGTAAATGAATTGCTACTTTTGGATGAAGTCTCTACACAATGTTGAATGTTGCAACTAATCTGGGGTCGCCGTGATCTCAGATCTGAGCTACTAAGAGAGTAAAAGTGGGGTAAAACTCTAGAGGACACAGAAAACACGGGATATTAACTTCACTCAAAAGAGCGAGTGAGAGACAGACTTTTATGGAGCCCAACTGGCATGTGGAAATAAGCAATCCACTTACTGACAGTGAAGTGTAAAGTTCACAGCGCTTGTGTCGGTCCATCTGCCAGTCACGCATCACAGAGTTTTATCTGAGACCACAGAGACCATAGAGAGCAAGTTCTCTGTGCTTTCTTGCTCTTGTTATCTCTTGCTTTCATTGTTTCCTCACATGCCTCTTTATCTGGCTTCTCGTTTCTCTGTAGCTTTAGCCACTTTCTCCCATACAACAGGAATGAGGCAATAATAAAATCAATGTTGTACACCATTCAGAAGTCAACGGGTAGTTCGAATCAGGCCAGTTGTGTAAACATGCTAATGTTGTAAAAAGATGTCTTCAGAACTATGGGATTGATACTATCAATATACATTTTATGAAACTAACTTAAATTTATGAGTTGTGAAGAAAAAGCTTAGCAATATTTAGTAAAATTAAATATATTTATATATAATATACAAATTTACATTATAATAAATGAACCTATTGGGATTATATACTCAATTTCATTCATTTGTCCATTTTCTTTTCATCTTAGTCTCTTTATTAATCAGGGGTTGCCACTGCAGAACGAACCGACAACTTATCCAGCTTATCAACTTTTATGCAGCGGATGCCCTTCCTGCCACAACCCAACACTGGGAAACACCCATACACGCTTGCATTCACACACTCAATTTCGCTTATTCAATTCACCTATACCATGAGTCTTTGGACTGAGGGGAAACCGGAGCACCCAGAGGAAACATGGAGAGAGCATTGAGAGAACAAGCAAACTCCAAACATAAATGCCAACTCGAACCAGAGACCTTCTTGCAGTGAGGCGATTGTGCTACCCACTGTGCAACTGTGACAATTTTTCATGGAATAATAATAACAAAAAAAAACTATAAAAATTAATGTGACGTCTCTGATGACCTGTTAGTTCTGTTCTTAATTTGTTTCATGTTACTTATTTCTTTACATTTTTAATGTATCTAAATATTGTTAAAATAAATAAAAAGTTTAAAATATTTATTCATCATTCATTTTCCTTCGGCTTAGTCCTTCGACTTGGTAATATATATACGTGTGTATGTATGACACAAAGCACCACACTTTCTTTCATTCACACAAATACACAAACATAGACAACACCAAACAAACACACACACACACACACACACACGCACAAGCACACCCCCACACACACACACAGGCCAAGCGCATTTGCTTGCTTGCTCGCTCGATGTTGTGAGACTGCCCACTCCTGTTAAAATTACAGCAAAGTTACCGACCGATCCCGCGCTTTATTTGGATATTTATTTCCGCGCCGCATGAAATCTGGTCGGGTCCCACGACAATGCACAGGTACAGTCGTGGGAATGCATACAGCATAGAGGAAAAGAGAGGGGAGGAAAAGTCACGCCAGCAGGTGAAATGGGCCACAGTGAGAGAGAGAGAGAGAGAGAGAAATGGAGTTCACTTTCATTTTCTCAATCACAGAGAAATAGGAGCTTCTGCTGGAAGTGTCAGTGAATTGTCCGCGTCTGTATCGCGGTGCACCAAAGAAACAATTAATTTGGACACCCCTAATATATATATATATATATATATATATATATATATATATATATATATATATATATATATATATATATATATATATATATATATATAACAATTAATATTACATATATATTCTGTTTGTGTGCATGTCTATTATATTAAAAATTTATGACAAATCATCTGCACTTCTGCATTTATTTTGATTTATTTATTTTTATTAAATTTTTTATTGTTTATGTATTTTTAAATACAATTTTTTTTTCTTTTTTAAATCTTTGCAAATTATGTAGAACAGAGCAAGGAAATTGTCACAGTATGTCTGACAATTTTGTTATCTTCTGTAGAAAGTCTTATTTGTTTTATTTCTAGAATAAATGCAGATTTTAATTTTAATTTAAAAAACATTTTAAGGTAAAAATTTTTACCCCCTTTAAGCTATATATATATATATTTGATAGTCTAGAAAACAAACCATCGTTATACAATAACTTGTTAACCTAATTATTCTAGTAAAGCCTTTAAATGTCATATTAAGCTATATAGAAGTGTATTGAAGAATATCTAGTAAAATATTATTTACTGTCACCATGGCAAAAATAAAATAAATCAGTTATTAGGAATGAGTTATTAAAACTATTATGATTAGAAATGTGTTGAAAATATCTTCTCTCCAGAAAACAGAAATTGGGGAAAAAATATATACAGGGGCTAATAAATCTGACTTCAACTGTATTTATATATTATTCATTTATTTTGGACAAATTAAATTCCCCTTTTTTTCTTTTCTCTTCTTTGACATAAACGATTTGAATGTCTCTACCTGTCATTTCAATTTTAATTCCAATTCAACATCCAGTGCAGCATGTGGCCAACTAAATTACCTCACCAACTGAAACCCAATTAATTGTCAAACTCTGAATATTTCACACCCCTAAATAAAATACAGGAGATGTTTGACCGGCTGCCACACGGGACCCACTGAAATCCAATTTCACATAAACAGATGTCATATATCAGAGATAGAGAGAGAGAGAGAGAGAGAGAGAGAGAGAGAGAGAGAGAGAGAGAGAGAGAGAGAGAGCGAGAGAGAGGCAGGAGGGAATTAAAGAGAGGTCGAAGAAGCTTGCAATAAGAGCCAACTGGTCTTCCGTCTGCCCTGAGAACAAAGAGAGATCCACGGGCCGCTCTGAAAGACAGACACGCTCTTCTTGTTTTCTTTCATTATTTTATGATGTGTGGCTTTTCTGTGTCCGAAAGCTTGGGAATGATTTAATCATAAGAAAGCAGCAGGAAGAGCCGGAGATAGAAAGGAAAACAACGAAATGTGAGACTTTTCAGTATAAAAAGACAAACCTTACAAAATGACAAATAAACAAATGTGTTCATAATAAATATACAAAGAAATGTTAACAAAATAATAAACAAATAATTAAATACATTTATAAATCTACCAAAATGCTTTAAAAATGAATAAATAAATGGAAAGTAGGTAAATAAATATATGGAAAATAAGTAAATTAATGGGAATGGAAACAAATAACAGACACAGGGTGAACAGGGTTCGACAGGAATAGCTTAATGAAAAATTCTGCAGTTCTGAAGTTCTTAAAGGCTTTGGATACAGTTATATGGTCTACTTTTTTGATGCCTTGTGCTTTTAAAGGCAATAATGTCTCTTGTATTTAGAATGGAATACCAAAGTTGACAATATTACAAATAAATAAACGCACACATACACGCACTGCAAAAAAGACATGCTAAAAAATGTTAAAAAAAGAAAATCACAAATAAAAATATTAATATATTTTCCGTTCAGTCAGGCGTTCCATGTTTCAGACATTTTCCCCAAACAATGACCCACCCGCGACCCCTTCCTTCTGCCGATGAGAAACAATGAACAAGGCAGTTTGCTATGAATGCAATCATTTCAGCATTGAAAGACTATTAAAACGGGCCCCTTTACTTCTGAGGAATTTATAGAAATGGGTGAACAATACCAGCCTGTCAAACACAGTGCTATTATTGGCTTTAAAAAAGGCCCTTGCGGTGATTTCAAAGTGAAACGTGTTATTATTCGAAACAATCGAAGAATGAAACTTTCCAGCTTTTCTCTCCTTGTAAGATGCAGTGGGGTGAATGATGTACAATTCTGTTAATGAGCTGCATTTTAGCAATGGCAGCAGCATGAACAAAAATATACAAATAGGAGAGGGGAAAAATGAAACTATGCCTTGTGTTTCTTTACTAGGGCTGCGTGATTTGATCAAAAATCTAAATCTCGATTAATTGAACATTTTAACTCGGTTATGATTAATGAACGATTAAAATTTTTTCTTTCCCTCGTAGTTTACGTTTCGTACAGTAAATATGCTCACATAATACAAATGAGAGATTTTTGAATGAAGCGTGCATTAAATTGATTAATTTGAAAAAAAAATTAAGAAAACACACTATCTACCATCCATTACTATATAAGTTAAAAACACACATTACCTAAAACAAACTTATAAAAAGGGAAAATAAATAACTTGCACTTTTGGAAACAAAATAAATGATTAGCAATGTTTTTCATATTAATTGTAGCAAATGAGCAGTATCTCTTCTAAATAAAATAAATCGTGTATATCCGTAAATAATGTAAATAATAATTTTATTGTTATGAAAAATATGCCGTCTCAAGCCATCTCAGGCACAGCTTCCAATCTTCCACATCTGATCAGACATCAGATATGGCTGCAAACTATAAAGCAGCCTCAGCTTAAGAGAGCAGGCCACGTGACTCCACATGCGAGAAACTGAAAACAAATCGATCTGGAAAATTATAATTTCTGAATGTCGATTTCAATTAGTTTTCGATTAATTTCCCAGCCCTATTGTTTGCTTTTGTCATTTTTAAAGTTGCTAGTGCTGCAAGCGGAAAAATTAGGGATATATTTCTGATGAAATTCGATTCATTTGAAGAAATTAAATTTGTAAAAAGTTTTTTCTAAATAATAAAAAATGAAAACTAAATAAATTTGTTCCGCTCTTTTATTGCACTTGTTTACAATATGAGTTAGTTTTAGGGTAAGATTTATTATAGGTGGTGTTAGGTTCAAACGTGATCAACCTTTAGCTCCACTGATCAACCCTTTAAACTGTAATGAAGCTTCCCCTTCTAGGGAACTTCAACACTGCGTCTAACCAGAACGCTAGGGGAACACCTCTTTTATACGCGTCTTGAAGCACATGTGAAATCAATCTAATGTAATTAAGCAGGTGTCGTCAGACCAGAGAGTATAAAAGCCTGTACTGAGCATTCAGTATCAACTTCTTTGCTTTCAAGAAGCACGCACGTGAAAATACACCCTCTTTCTGTGATCTTTCATTACTGATTTGCATACACAAAATACAAAAAAACTGACAACTTACTTTTTTATTTTGGTATGGCAGAGAAAAACTTTAAACGTTGTGTGCCTCCATGCCCTCGCTTTATTACGGCTGGTGACTCACATGATTTGTGTTTAGAGTGTTTGGGAGAAGAGCATGCCCTGGTAGCATTTGAGAATGCTGACTGTGGACACTGTGACGTTCTCTCCCGTAAAGAGCTGCGCAGTCGGAGAGAGTTCTTTAATAAAGCTCCCGTGGCGCACGCTCCTCGCTGTTCGGGTCCCGCTCGTGCTGAGGCTGAGCGTCGACTTCGGTCGTGGGGTTCGCAGCTAGATCTGGCGGATGAGTTGGAGACGGACTCTGTCCTTTCTCTCTCTGGATCCGTGAGATCTAATCCTCCTTCGGGAGCGTCAGAAGCACGCTCTGCGGTTTCTTCTGCGCCTCGTGAGAGGGCGGCGTCCTCCGTTTCCGAGGAAACCGAGGCGCCGCAGCAACAAATAAAAAGAGGGTCGGGGAATCTGCCGCCCCAGTCAGCGGAATATGAGGAGTTAGTGGAGGTGATTTCACGTGCTGCTGACCGGTTCAATGTAATAGATTGGCAGCCAGCACGTGAGCAGCAGCAGCTGCGTCTGACAGGAATGCTGGATGAGAGAGAATTACCCAGCAGAGTAGATCCTCCACTAAGGGACCCCCCCTTTTGTCCCGAGCTACATGATGCGGTTTCTAAATCATGGAAAAATCCGTATTCAGCATGGTTAATGACACCAAAAACAGCTATTTATTCAGCAGTTCGTGGGCTAGGGGAAAAGGCATGTACAGTAATGCCAATGATAGAAGAGGACTTAGCGTGTCATCGTCGTTCAGATCTAAAATCTGCAAGGGTCCCTCCTTTGTTGTCGAGACCATTAAGATTAACATCGGGTCTAGTCAGTAAAGCATATATGACGGCTGGTCAGTCTGTTGGATGCCTGCACACCATGTCAGTGCTGCAGGCATATCAGGCTGACCTAATTAAAGAGTGCCTAGATGGTGGGGGAGCAACACCCGAACAGCTTCGAGAAGCTCTTCGGGCATCAGATCTAGCTTTAAGAGCTACTAAAGAGGCAGCCTCTAGTTTGGGGCGATCTATGGCTACCCTGGTGGCTACTGAGCGGCACCTCTGGCTGACACAAGCAGAAGTGTCAGAAACCGATAGAGCTATTCTTATGGACGCTCCAATATCGAGCTCAGGGCTCTTCGGTGACGCCGTTGATCGCGTCGCCGAATCCCTCGACAGAGTTAAAAAACGCTCTAGCTCCCTCGGGGACTTTCTCCCCCCAAGATCAAAAAGTCTGGGCCAGCCGTCAACCAGCTCCTCATATCATGAAGTTCAAAGGATAAAACAAAGTCCTGACGTGTTGGGAGTCAGGCTTTCCAGGGCCCCCCCTGGACGCCGAGAGCACCATTCAGCGCTCTCACTGAACCAGGGTCCGCGGAGAAAGGGAGAGACCACCTCACCACGTATGCTGGTGGGGGGCTCTGTGTCTCCCGGGGTGGGCGTTCCTCAGTGTCTGAGGGCATTGGGGGCCCCACCCCCTCTGCAGGGGGGTCAAAGAACAACCAGAGGCCAGTCTCGAGAGGCTGGTACCCCTAGCACATTTTTTGGCAGCGTGGAAACACCTGCCGATGGTGTCCCAGTGGGTCCTGTTCACAGTAGAACACGGCTACAAAATACAGTTTTGTGCACGCCCACCTCGCTTCAACGGTATTGCACCCACCATAGTGAAGCCAGAACAGGCTCTGGTTATGGAACAGGAAGTACTGGCCTTATTAATAAAAGGCGCAATAGAGCGTGTTCTCCCACTCGACAAAGAGTCAGGGTTTTACAGCCGGTAATTTATAGTTCCCAAAAAGGATGGGGGATTGCGTCCCATATTAGATCTGAGAAATCTAAATTGGTCCGTCGAGGCCCTCAGGTTCAGGATGTTAACCATCAAAAACGTGGTGTCACAAATTCAGTCCGAGGACTGGTTTGTGACGATAGACCTGAAAGACGCATACTTCCATATTTCCATCCTTCCCCAACACAGGAAATACCTGAGGTTCGCTTGCGGGGGCGAAGCGTTCCAGTATCGGGTTCTTCCATTCGGCCTAGCTCTGTCACCTCGAACCTTTACCAAAATAGTCGAAGCGGCACTAGCTCCACTTCGTATGCAGGGGATACGTATCCTAAACTGCATAGACGATTGGCTAATTCTAGCTCAGACTCAAGATATGGCAGTTCGGCATCGAGATGTCGTTCTCACCCATATCAGAAGGTTGGGGTTTCGGTTAAACACCGCAAGAAGTGTGCTTGTTCCAGCCAGGACGACCATTTCTTTAGGTGTGCTATGGGACTCCATGACGATAAGAGCACGTCTGTCCCCGCCATGAATCGAATCGATTCAGTCAACCGTACACAGAGTCAAACTAGGCCAGTTCATCACTGTGAAACACTTTCAGAGGTTGTTGGGTCTCAGGGCAGCAGCAGCCAGCTTGATTCCGTTCGGTCTGCTGTACATGAGACCCCTGCAGTGGTGGCTCAAATCCAGGGGGTTTTCCCTCAAGGGGAATCCTTTCCGCATGATCAAGGTCTCGCGGCACTGCCTTCGAGCCTTAAGTATGTGGAAAATACCCTGGTTCCTGTCCCAGAGCCCAGTGTTGGGGGCTGTCTGTCATCGCGTCATGCCTATGACAAATGCTTCTCTGACGGGCTAGGGAGCAACGGGCTTGATCCGCATGATCAAGGTCTCGCGGCGCTGCCTTCGAGCCTTAAGTATGTGGAAAATGCCCTAGTATCTGTCCCAGGGCCTAGTGTTGGGGGCTGTCTGTCATCGCGTCATGCTTATGACAGATGCTTCTCTAACGGGCTGGGGAGCAACCCTGAGGGGGCTTCCCGCAGCGGGACGATGGGGAGAACATCATCGTTACTGGCACATAAACTGCCTGATGGCCGTGTTTCTGGCCTTAAAACACTTTCTCCCAGATCTAAGGGGCCATCATGTTTTAGTCTGCACAAACAACACATTGGTGGTCGCTTACATCAACCAGCAGGGGGGTCTGAAGTCTCGAATGCTATGCAAACTAGCACATCGGATCCTCCTGTGGGCCCAGAACAAAATCCTGTCCATCAGGGCAATGTATGTCCCGGGCCATCTGAACATGGGAGCAGATCTCCTGTCGAGGCAGGGGGTGAGATCCAGGGAATGGAAACTTCTTCACCCCGAGGTGGTGGAGTCCATTTGGGAAAGATTAAGGAAAGCGCAGGTAGACCTGTTTGCTTCCCAAGAGACCACGCATTGCGTACTATGAGTTTCTCTCTCGCATCCAGCCCCTCCGTGACTGGTTGCCATGGTTCAGACATAGCCGAGGCTACGTCTGTATGCTTTTCCCCTGATCGCTCTGCTCCCAGGAGTCCTGGAGAGGGTCCGTCAAGACTGAGTACGGTCACTGCTGGTAGCCCCGGTTTGGCCTACCAGGATTTGGTTATCGGACCTCATAGCCCTGCTGGCGGGTCTCTCGTGGGAGATCCCCATCAGCAGGGACCTTCTGTCCCAGGGGGGAGGAATGATACTTCATCCCCTACCCGACCTGTGGAAACTGTGGGTGTGGCCTCTGAGGGGGCCCACCTCATAGAGTATGGACTGTCAACCGAGGTTGCTCAGACCATTCTAAGCTCCAGGGCTCCCTCCACAAGGAAGCTTTATGCCCTAAAATGGGCTCTCTTTTCAGCTTGGTGCAGAGAACACCAGCTGAACCCAGTCAGCTGCCAGGTAGCCTCAGTGCTGGAATTTCTCCAAGATCGCCTGTCTGCTGGGTTAGCTGCATCCACTCTGAGAGTGTACGTGTCAGCTATAGCGGCCTACCGTTCTCCCCTAGATGATGAGTCACTAGGACAGGATCCGCTAATTTGTCGCTTCCTTCGTGGAGCCATAAGGCTAAGGCCTGTCAGCACACACAGGGTACCGACATGGGATTTAACATTGGTGCTCGAGGGCATCTCTGTTCCCCCATTTGAGCCACTGCAGGAGGCGTCAGATAAGTTTCTGACACTAAAAACAGCTTTCTTATTAGCTATTTCTTCCTTAAAAAGGGTTGGTGACCTCCAGGCTTTGTCGGTTGCACCTTCATTTCTGGAGCTTGCTCCAGGCATGTCCAAAGCCTTTCTTTATCCCAGACCGGGGTACGTGCCTAAGGTGCCCACTCATGTGGCGAGACCTGCTGTGCTACAGGCCTTTAACCCGCCCCCATTTCAGTCGTCGGACCAAGAGAAGTTAAACTTACTCTGCCCAGTTAGAGCTCTGAATACATATGTTAACCGGGTTATCAACTGGAGAAAGAGTGAACAGTTACTGGTCTGCTTCGGACCCTCAAAAAGGGGGAGTCCGGCAAATAAGCAGACAATAAGTAATTGGATAGTTGAGACTATCTCATTTACCTATCAGGCTGCTGGACGCCCTGCACCTAAATTTGTTAAGGCCCACTCCACAAGGGCTGTCGGGGCCTCCAAAGCTTCTATTTCGGGCTCAGCCCTTTCTGACATTTGTTTGGCGGCAGGATGGTCGACTCCACATACATTTGTGCGTCACTATCAACTCGATGTAGACCCCTCACCAGGGTCCTCTATTCTCACTGCGTAGTGTGCGTTCACAGTCAGCAGTGAGTCTGGCCTAGTGGGTATTGCGTTCCCCTAGCGTTCTGGTTAGACGCAGTGTTGAAGTTCCCTAGAAGGGGAACGTCTCGGGTTACGTATGTAACCATAGTTCCCCGAGAGGGAACGAGACACTGCGTATTCCGCCATACTCTCTTCTGCCTGTTACTTCTTTCAAGCAAATTCGAAGTTGATACTGAATGCTCAGTACAGGCTTTTATACTCTCTGGTCTGACGACACCTGCTTAATTACATTAGATTGATTTCACATGTGCTTCAAGACGCGTATAAAAGAGGTGTTCCCCTAGCGTTCTGGTTAGACGCAGTGTCTCGTTCCCTCTCGGGGAACTATGGTTACATACGTAACCCGAGACGATCTCCACAATAACTTTATCCGTTTGTGAGAAAACTGAATGTACTTTATAGCTTCAGACACAAGCTATTTAACATTGAATCTGCTGGAAAATGTCCAAGCAGTACTGTAGGCTATATATTATTCATTCCTTTTAATGATAAAGGTTCTATGATGTACCTTTAATGTCCACGTATAACCTTTCCAAGGGTCTTTAAAGTTCAAACTTGGTCTTTACATCATTCAAATGTTCTTTACACTAAGATAAGAATGGCTCTTTAATGAAGTTTACTGAAAGGTTCTCTGAAAAATAGGGCTGCACGATATTTTAGTATTTAGCGATATATATTGCGATATGAATACAATTTCATCAGATGACTTAATATCTCTATTTGGAAAGAATTTATAATGTTAGATCGATTGGAGTGATTCCGCAGTGGAAGTGCATCTCCATTAAATCTAATAAACAATCTGTAAAAGTTTTGGGGTGCCCCGACACGTTTTCATTGTTTTCTGTGCTATTTGCTGTGAATTTCTGTATTTGCATGTGTTGTATTTTTATGCATAACAATATGTAAATACAAGCAAGACAAAGATACAATTGAAATAAAGTGCTTTATCATTTCCCGAGTCAAACTGTATTCAAGTAACTGACGGGTGCGGACTTGACCAATAAGCGAGGTAAGCAGCTGCTTAGGATCCCTAGGATTTAGGGTGACCCGACCAAAGTAAAGAAGCCTATATAAATCATACAGCTCTTTTATAAATTTTCTATCATATGTCGAATGATCTGTTTACAAACTTTAAGATTTTAATGTTAGTGCTTTTTTCGAACTCCAGGAGCCCAATGAACAATGGTACGTTCCAACTTTCTGGTCAAAATACCATGTCAGATGATGAGCGATACAGCGAGCTTGTTATAAGAGGGATTGTTATTATTCAATTATTCAACTCATATGAAAAATGCTGACAAGATTAGTTTGATCGGTTGTGAATTTTGTATTTTTTTCATTTTTTATATGAAAATCTAATCACAAAAGTGATTAGTACATAGTTTGTGCACTAGTTTTTCATTTGTGAATTTATTGCATTTAATTTTACATTAAGAAGATAAAGGTTTCTTTAATTATTAAAATATATAAAATAAACTTTAGAAATGTTTATATATTTTTAAAATACTTTTCAACATACAGTGTGTTTAAAAAAAACTAATCTACAGAAGACAAAAACATCTATAGAGAAAGAAAATATTTCAAGTTTCAATGCTAGGGCCCCATACCTGGAATTGCTTAGAGTCCCCTCAAGTCCATCTCTTGTAACTGAATGATAAAAATAAAAATAAGTAGTTAAGGTCACAAATTGTACCATTTTCTATACCTAAATGCTTGGCACCAGATCACAGGCATCAAAAACAAGTGCAAATGATAAATTATAATACAAACTCAACTAGGGTTGGGTCGACAGACGATGCTATCGTCCATCGCTGATGGCTGATAGACATCACAATGCTGAGCTGGCATCGCAATCCTCCACCGCAGCAGCAGCAGCAAGCCACTTATGAAAAATACATATTTAGGCCCCATTTACACTAATACATCTTAGTTTTAAAATGGCACACTATACTGCTGTACACTACACTATACCACACTATACTGCTGAAAACGCACATCACGTGACCACACACACACATACACACAGACACTCTGTCATGTGCTGCAGCATCTGAGCTCCAGCAGTCCGCCCAGAGAGCAGTGCACGTCAGACAGTTTATTAAGGATGAACCGCTGGATTGCGTCTCACTATAGTTGTTAAACATGATATTTAAATTATCTCGTCTCCATCTAACAACTCTTCTGTCTTTTGAATCTATCAGGTAACGTGTCACAGTGTCAGTACACTGCTTCAATCTTTCGCTTTCACGCTGGTACTTAGTATTTTTAGCCAAAAACTCAGATACTGTTGGTTGGTTGCTGCTGGTTATGCACCTTTTTACCAATCAAGTTTGTCGATGCCATTATAATGACACAGATCACTCTGCCTATTCATGCCAGAGTCCTGCGAAAAAAGTGATTGACAGGCGGTAATTTGTGTGACTTATCATTATTTATTTATGATTTGGCTATGGGTAAAATAAGACCATGCGGGTCAGGTAGTCAGGTAGGCTACAAATAATAAATTCTTTATGAATTAATTAATTATTCAAGAATAATTAATTCACCTCCGCCTATGACGACGATGCTATCATGATGTTTCACATTAGACATTGATTTTTCAAGAATGTATGATGAAAAATCCACATGGTGGGATATAAACCACAATCATATCTTCTTTTATTTTCCACTTCTGCTCTATTCTGTTCTTCAAGTCTTCCCTATAAATAATGAACATCTGTACAGTCGGACATGAGGTGCATTATACGCCAACATAAATAGACAATATGAGTGACAATGCGATAATACTTCATTTCCTCAATTCTCCAGCTCCCATATCTTTACATTAACACTTCTCCTGCTCTCAATTTTGTCAAAGATGAAGCACTGATTCCCCAGTGACTGAAACAGTGACAGCTCAAAAAGAAAAAAGAAAATTCTCATTAAAACCAATCAGCCACACTCAATGATCAGGCCACACGAAGGTCAAACCTGAGGAAAAAAAAAAATTCTTCTTTTAATGTTTTTTTCGTTCACTCAGAAATACGAATAACACCAAGATTCCCATTTCACAAATCTGGGTGACCACTTCTGTCTCCCTGGTCTCTTATTGTAACACAAAACCAAAATGTCCTATCAAACTAGATGAAACACCATCATAATCACAGATACAGAGTAAGATACAGAGTAAGATGAAGGGACTTTCCCCGTTTGTACTTTCTCAAAGAGACAAGATAATTTGAAAGTAGAGAAAATAAACACTTAACATGGATTTGTCCTGAATCACTCAAAGCATCCAAATGTGTGAAACAGATGTGCAGCGCAGAGACTGCGGGAGACATTTCAGTCTGTATAATCATTATCAGCCGAGTGTGAACTTGCTCTTTTCCAAGCAGCACCAGAAGTTTTCGAGGCGCGAGCTGTCAGACTGATATTTATGATGAATATGTAGCTAATTTGAACCTTGCGGAGGTCAGAGAGACGTATCAAAGTTAGCTCAAGAGGAACATCTGTGATTTAAGTGCAGTGAGAGTAAAAATGTTAACTGATGCATGGGTCACACACTATCAATTTCAGTTGCTATTTTGATTTTGGTTTCTAACAATTATGAAAACATACTAATCATGATAAAACGGCATTATGTTACTTTTCATTTAAAATACAGCCCCTTATTAAAAGAAGCCTTAGTTACTTACTGTAGTCTGTAACTGCTTCCAAATTGCATACTGCCCTACTAGGACTGCACAATATCAGAAAAACTGACATTGTGATATTTTGCCATTCTTGATATTTATTGCAATATGAATATAATCTCACAATATTAACTGTTTGGATAGAATTCATAATTTTACATTGATTGGGATGATTTTGTAGGGGACTGCATCTGCATACAATATCCAAAAATATAAATAATTAAACAATCCATTTAAAGCAGAGATGAAAACAACAGAATTAAGGCAAAAACTAAATAAATATGTTTTTCAGTGGAATGTAACAATGTTGAGGTACAGAAATAAAATAGGGACTACAACACATATAAAACAAAACAAAATAAAAACCATCCCATTAGATTACGGTTCAAATTAGGCTTGGGCGATGTTGACTAATTTGGCATCATACGATGTCTAATGTGAAACATCGCAATGGACGATGTCATTGTCGTCACAGGCGGCGGTGAATTAATTATTTATGAATAATTAATTAATTGATAATGAATTAGTTATTTGTAGCCTTCCATTTTAACTACCTGACCCGCATGGTCTATGTTTTACCCATAACCAAATTATAAATGAAAAAAGATAAGTTATACACAAATTACCACCTGTCAATCACTTATTCCGCAGGACTTTTGCATAAATAGACAGAATGATCTGTGTCATTATAATGGCGTCGACTAACTTGATTGGTAAAAAAGATGCACAACCAACAGGAGCCAACTAACAGTATCTGAGGTTTCCGCAAAAAGTACTAGGTACAAACGTGAAAGCAAAAGATTAAAGCAGTGTAACGTTAATGACGCTGTGACACGTTACCTGAGAGATTCAAAAGAGTAAAGAGTCGTTAGATAGAGACAAGATGAATTAAATATCACGTTTAACTATAGTGAGATGTGATCCAGCTGTACATCCTTGATAAACTGTCCAACATGCACTGCTCTCTGGGGGTTTGTGCCCAAAGCACCCTCTGAATGCCTGGAGCTCAGACGTGCGCATATGCTGCAGTGCATGTCTGTGTGTGTGTGTGTGTGTGTGTTTGAATGTGTGGTCACATGATGTGCGTTTTCAACAGCATAGTGTGGAAGGAGGGCTTTTCAGAAATTCTAAATAAAATGTATGGACGTGGATTGTTTTCATTCAAAAATGCCATTTTAAAACTAAGACGTTAACGTAAACAGGGCTTAAGTGTGTATTTTCGTGATCGCGTTGCTGCTGCGAAGGGGGCAGTGCAGAGGATAATGATGGCTATCGGTCATCAACGATGGATGATGTCTATCGACCCAACCCTAGTTCAAATTCACAATGACTCCTCAAATCATGTGTACTAAACTGGGTTCCTGGTTAATTATAATCCCAACTTAGCATTGCAGATCCTGCGATGTGACTATTATGAACAAACAATATATTGTGCAGCCTTATGTCCTACTATATAATGTATGCGAGGTAAAATGTATATCAAGTAGTATGCCAGATTAAACTATTCAAAAAATACAGGCAAAGTAGCTAGATAATTTGAAGTGAAATAGTATTGTCAAGAATGATTTTACACTGGGTTAAATTGCTTTTAACCAAACCAAATGCACACACACACTATAAGGGAGGAGTAACGCACATACACACAAACACATGCACACACACAGAGTACGTATACACCCGAAGAAGTGGTGGATAACAAGTGCTACTCACTATTATCCATAGGGCCACAACTGCCCCATAATATAAAACTTATACTGAAGTTCAGCTTGCTTCACACTTCATATTCAAATGTAAACTGCTTTAAAACAAACCATTTTATAGTATTAAATATTAAAACAATGTCTATAAATTGAATTAGAATGACACTTTAGTAGTATTGAGTAGCTCTTTGGTGTTTTTGTAATGCTTTTTGTAGGGCTTTTTGTATTGCTCTAAAATGCAAAATGTTGAATTCGAAGAAAAAAATTAAATTAAATTGGTCAATTAAAAAAAGATATAGCTAAACAAGTTATCAATACAGTGTTGTACACCTAATCAAACCACCAGAGTCACACTTCCATCATCACCCCAGCCCAATGGCAGTTCAAAAGAGGTTCACAAGCTTCAGTTCAAAACATCCTCAAAACTATTTGATTAAAACTATTTTACAGCAGTTATTTCTGTAATGGGCTTAAAGCACAGCAAGTGTTTTTCAGCCACTGGTAAACTTCAGGTGAAAGGATAATGTGACTATTTTCATACAGTTCCTTTTACAGCATCGATCTTGTAATTTAATTAAAATAGAATCAGTTAAATAGACTAAAGGATTCACTTATTGTTCAAGCGTATAATGAGATGACCAAGCATCGTCAGGAACAGCAGGCGAGCGAGGAAACTCCATTGAAAATACTGTGGTAAAATAAATTTCCATAATTTAATGACATGGTGTGGAACAAAGGAATTAAATTCAGTGCTTCTTGTCTTGTCTGAGACCTACTTTATATCATATCTCAGTCAGACAGTGAAAATCACTGATTTTTTAGAAATCAGATCTTAAAGCTTTTTGTAATGGAATAATGGTTCAACGGAAACGCTTGAGCTGTTTTACTGAAGATTCAAAGTCTGTGTTCACATGCCCCACTTTACCTTTATTTTATTTCTTTAAAATGAATAAATCGTTAGTTTTAAAAGAAATTATTACTCAATCCTTTTTCTTTGTGACTTTTGTGATCAGCCAAGGATGAAATCTTAAACAGAATGAGACTGACTGGTAGATCTTTATCACTTCTGAAAAAGACAGAATAATAAGTACAATAAATGTATCTCTTTAAATTTTTATTTTCATCCAACTACCACAACTATTAATGTACAACTCTCCATATCATATCATGAGGCATTTTTACATCTTATTTATAAAACCTATGCAATCTGCATAGTACCTGCAAAAGTAGCATTAAAATCAATTTACCACTTCATGAACATTTTATATGATCTGATGTGACATTCAAAGAGTAACAGATACAGACAATTCACAAAAGTGTTACTATACTACTTCCCTCTTTATGTTGATATTGTGGCATTAAAAATCATGACAAAATCACAGTAATTTGGTTTAGTGGTTAATTCATATGAATTTGTTTGATCTCATTTGAACATTTTATTACAATTTCTTCATCCACATGGTTATAAACCCACCAGCAAATATAGTTGCTGAAGTTCATAGTTGCCATTCACCTTTTATGATGAATTTTCTACATGTTATCCATGTTTAATTTCTCAAAGGCATGCAAGCAAACAGCCAAATAAAAGGTTTCAAGAAAGAAAAAAGGAATTGATTTACTTACTGTCACATGAGGCCTTCAACTAATTCCAGGATGCAAAATGGATGCAAACCCTCCCAAATAAAGACAATTTTCATGACAATAAAATAAATTTTTTGTTCACAAATGTATATGAACATAATCATAAGGTCTCTAGATTTATCCAAATGAAACAAATCATTTATGAGATCTATAGTTTTCTGTATACTTTGTCAACAACTCAAGTTCCTTGTAAGTACATAAAGCATGAGAAATTAGGGAATAACGTGTTAATAAGTTAATAAATCAAGGTTTTTGGTCTTGTTTAATGATTTTTGGTTGAAAATACACAATTTGACCTTCAAAGTAAAATTAACATCTCCCACTGGTCCCACTCCTACAAAGAGTTAAAATAACACTGGAGCAGTGTTAAAGTGCTTACCAAACATAGAATAATGAACTGCTGTTAAAAAGCAGGATCACTGAAGAAAAACACAAAACTACAAACAAATTCAGTCACAACCTCTCCTTTTGTGTATTTACACAAGTCTTTTTTTACACTTTACTTTTTGACTCTTGATTTATTTTATTTAATTTTATTTATTTTTTGATTACAGTAACTCTGTATTGTGGGACCAAATATTCTATACTCTTGGGATTTTGCTGTGTAAGGAATAAGGCTGTCTTTAACTAATATATACAGTTTAAGTCAGAATTAATAGCCTCCCTAAATTATTAGCCCCCCTGTTTATTTTTTTCCCCAATTTCTGTTTAACAGAGATTTTTTCAGCGCACTTTTAATCATAATAGTTTTAATAACTCATTTCTAATAACTGATTTATTTTATCTTTGCAATGATGACAGTAAATAATATTTGACTAGTTATTTTTCAAGATACAGCTTAAAGTGACATTTAAAGGCCTAACTAGGTTAATTAGGTTAACTAGGCAGGTTACGTTAATTAGGTAAGCTATTGTATAAGGATGGTTTGTTCTGTAGACTATCGAAAAAAAAATAGCTTAAAGGGGCTAATCATTTTGACCTTAAAATGTGTTTTTTTTTTTTATTTTTTTTTTATTAAAACTGCTTTTATTCTATCCAAAATAAAACAAATAAAACTTTCTATAGAAGAAGAAAATATTATAGGAAATACTGTGAAAAATTCCTTGCTCTGTTAAACACCATTTGGAAAATATTTACAAAAGAAAAAAATGGGGGCAAATAAGTCTGACTTCAACTGTATATATACACTTTTTCATTTGTCTTTTTGACACACATTAGTCTGTTGGGGAAACTAGTATGTGTTTAATCACTTTAAGAGAAATGGATTAGTTCTTCATGTTTTCATATTCTATTAGTTATATGATAGATAATTTTCAGGGGGTTCACATCAAATGGTTTTCTAATTTGAAACATAATAAATGCATGTATTGATATGAACTGATCTGTTGTTTTAAGTGAGAATGCCAAATGTTTTCCTCCTATTCAAATTTTTCATTCAAGGGTTCTTACAACATATTTGCCCATCGGCATCTATAGTTGCCACATATTCAATAGAATTTTCTTCCAAAAAAAAATCAAAAACCTGGAGAAAATAAATGCAAAATATGTTCATTTAGGACACTATAACAAGGCTACATGCATGAAACCATTTTAATAAATCGAGATCAAAAGGGTTAAGGGGTGCGGTTTATGGACATGTTTCCTTTTTTAAATAGTATTTTACATTTTTTGTATGAATAAAATAGTATGGATTTGAAATAAAATTAGCTGTTTATCTAACAATAGATCAAATATACATTACATTACTGTTACATTCCTTATGAGTTCAGGCTTGGAAAAAAATTGTAGTCACTCTTACTGTTTGCGCAGTAAGAACACAAACCATAATAATCATGACAATGAATTTTGCCATAATGACATAGTCATAAATCACATTACTAATGATATTGTACTTTCTTTCTCATCACAATCTATCCATCTAAAAGCATTTGTCTGCATGCAGTTCGCTCCACACAAATATTCTCTGCACTGGATCGGCTCTCATTAAACTGAGGTAAAACTCGATTCGGTTTTGCACTACAAAGGCTCAAATCATGCGGATGCAAATAAATTCAAGAGCGAGATAAAAAGAGCGAAGTTACTTCAAAGTAAGTCTGAATGTATGTATGTATGCGTGTGTGTTTGTGTCTGGATAATCATTCCCTCTGGTGCTTGAGCAACAGGTTATCCCAAAATCCTCTCCCCGGGCTCTTGGCCTCATTGCCAGCAATTACACTGCTAATTTACACCACTTGGAACAAGGACTGGTACACACACACACACACATATACGCAATGCAGGGAAGAAAACTGTAATATGTTGCTATATTTTTCTTCGTAACCCGAAAGTAACTATACCTAACTGCCTTTTTTGTTTGAGGTACATGTATTCTATAGGTGTATAAAAAACAATAAAATGGGTTTGATCATAATTTCATTTTCCTTCGGCTTAGTCCCTTTATTCATCAAAAACCAACAAAGCAGAATGAATTGCCAACTATTTCAGCATATGTTTTGTGCAGCAGATGCCCTTCCAGTTGCACCCCTGTACTGGGAATTGCCCATACACACTCATTCACACACATTGATACACTATGGCCAATTTAATTTATTCCATTCACTTGTACCACATGTCTTTGGACTGTGGGGGCAACCGGACACCCGGAGGAAACCCACGCCAGCACGGCGAGAACATGCAAACTTCATACAGAAATGCGAACTGACCCAGCCAGGACTCGAACCAGTGACCTTCTTGCTGTGAGGTGACAGTGTTAACCATGAACCACCGTGTCACCCCTGTTTGATCATAATATGGCATTTAATACAAGAAATTTTGGACTAGAAATTGTTCACTTGCAGTTAATGGAAGAAATTCTGGACTTAATAATTTCATATTCACACTTCAGCTGCAGGAAGAAAGTTAAATATACTTTGGATACCCATTAGTTGAGCCAATAATCAGTACATTTTTATTCCAGCACAAACTATTCCTTTAATACATAATTCTCAATCATTCACTATAAATGATTTATCACCGTTATTAAAAATAACATGGTTTTAAAGAACATATTTTAACTCTTGTACAAGATGCAAGATAAGCCTTTGGTGTCTCCAGGATGTGTCTGTAAAGTTTATGCTAAAAATACTAATCAGATTTTTTATTATACCCTCCAGAATAAGTCCATTTTGCTGTCTTGATTACAGTGTAGCTGTTTTTGTAGCCTGTTGCTTTAAATCCAAATAAACTTATTCTTCCCACCCACCGTTCCTATATGCGTGTCTGCTTCTCATGCCTTACGTCAGATAGACAGCAGTCAGTGAAAGAGACAGACTTACTAGTCAAAAATACCAAGTAAGTTTATTTCATGTATTTGTGGTGAAGTCTATTCAAGCCTTTCTGAAACGATGAGTCACACACAAATGTCGTTTTGTCATTTGCAGTATACACACACACACATACACATACACATATATATACTTTGAGAAGTGTTTCTATCGCTCCAATATGACAGTGGGCACACTATATCTACACAGTTCTGTCCAAACAGCTTACAAAAGATAATTTTAGTATGACGAATATTCTAATGATTTAAAAAAATATTTTTCACTTTTTGTGAAATGTAAAGGTCCCACTGATGTTAAAGTTTCTTTATAGATCCACTGATGCAAAATATTAAAATAAAATTAGCACCTTAATTTTTAAAAGTGTAGGAACACAGTCAAGACTGTTTGCAAGTTACAAAATGCTCAATTTTTTTCACAAACCAATTGTTTCACTTTAAAAGACATCAGTGCATTGTCAGAAGCCTTGTGTATTAAATTTGTTTGGCCTGTTCTATATATGTTTTTCTCAATTCAATTTAATTCAGTTTAATTCATTACTTGCTTTATTGGCATGACAAAAGTTACAAATGTATTGACAAAGCATTTATAAAGTTTACATCAAAACAGATCAGAACATACATATATTTAAATAAAACATAGTTGACCCTGTAAATAGTAGTAAAGAAAATCTCTCGCTCTCTCTCGCTCGCTCGCTCTCTCTCTCTCTCTCCCTCTCTCGACTTGCATTTTATAAATCGCAATTTCAGCCAAACAGTCACCAACATTAATGTAAATTAACATCAAATTTTATTTTTTTATTTAATATTTTCCTAAACTGTCAGATTTTTTTGTTTGTTTGCAAACAGGGAGACTCGCTGAACGCATGCCATATTTGTCATCGTTTTATGCAGAAAGTAATAACCACATTTTAGTTTTCCATATGCTCCAAGGTAACAAACTCCAGTCCAAATTGAATAACGTACAGACCACCAACTTTTACAAATGATTCAGAATGATATACAAAGCCCTCGTGCACTCGACTGGGTGGGCAAGTTTGCTCTGCTTCAAAGAAATCCTCAGAAGAGCAATAGAAGAAGTAAGGCACTCTAATAAGATGTGACTTTTAATAAAGCAAAAACAATCTCCTTGGCGTAAAACTCAAAGCCCGAGACTAATACCATCTGCTTACAACCCACAAACCAAACATTTACATCACTCCCCAGGATAACAGGCTTAAAGTCTGCTTAAATGTACAACGAGCCTACAGACAGAGCAATTGGTAGCAAAGAGAGAACGCCCAAACTCATAATAATTTATCTGAGACGGTTACATCAACAGCATACGTGCATGTCATCTCTAGCAAAAACAGTTTTCACTGGTGGTTCTGCGCAAGGCAATAATGTTTCAGCAGAGGTGAAGAATATATATGTTCCTCTCACAGGAGCACGTTTTCTGGCATGTACAACTGAACCATATGGGAAAAGTGTCAAGTCTAACACAAATCACAGAGTGTTTCACAATCCACGGCTAAGCTCTGTGTTACTCCTCGTTTCAGGGATTTCAGCTATGCTCATAATTAAGAAAGGAGACTACTAGGCCTGGTGGGAACTGCGCTCAGTGACCTAATTTGATTTGAAACATTAGCCGAACGGGTTTTCAATTCATTATTATTGCTATGCAAATCTGAACACAGGCTGGCAGTGTGGAAGACGAGACAGCCAAGGAAAAAGTGAGCTCTGCTTTCAGGGTCCAGCATTGTGTTCAGAAAGAAGCCAGACTAGATGAAATAGTTTATCCATAAAATGAAAATTTGCTCACTCATGTTCAAGTGGAACAAAACCTTGATAAGACCCTTTTTATCCGGTGAAGGTATTTTGAATAATGCCTTAGAATTTCTAAGTAGGAAAATAAAAATACTATGGAAGAATCTATGTAACATTCAAAATTTCTTTTTGGGTAGAATAAAGGGCTGTGGGGGGGAAACAACAGTGAAATAGATGGACAGAGATATAAAACAAAACGTTTTAAGTTGAAATAAGCCACATTTTTCTCTGGAGGTCATTGAACGACCAAAGAAATGGACTAAGCTTAAATTTTTTTTTTTTTTATGAAAACAGTTGTAAAAGAACTGCGAAAGAGCTACAGCAGACATTTATTACAGTGGTAAAAATCTTAGCCCCCCTGATTTCGGTGATTAAACTTTATGAAGAACATGATACAAACCTACAAAAGTCTAAAAGCTGACTAATATGCATACATAAGTTCAATAAAAGAACTAAATCAGATTTATAACATATGTAAAAGTTTACACTCACCGGCCACTATATTAGGTACACCTGTCCAACTGCTTGTTAATGCAAATTTCAAATCAGCTAATCGCATGGCAGCAACTCAATGCATTTGGGGATGTAAACATGGTCAAGACGATGTGTTGCAGTTCAAACTGAGCCTCAAAATTGGGAGGATAGGTGATTTAAGTGACTTTAAACGTGGCATGGTTGTTGGTGTCATACGGGCTGGTCTGAGTATTTCAGAAACTGCTGATCTACTGGGATTTTTACGCATGACCATGTCTAGGGTTCACAAAGAATGGTCTGAAAAAAAGAAAATACCAAGTGAGTGGCAGTTCTGAGGACGCAAATGCCTTAGGTCAGAGGAGAATGGCCAGAGGAGAATGGCCAGTCTGGTTTAAGCAGATAGAAAGGCAACAGTAACTCAAATAACCACTCATTAAAACCGAGGTACGGAGAAAAGCATCTCTGGTTTCTCGCAAGGTTATTTTTTCTTCACTTTCCCCAATTGGTGAAGTTTTTTTTTTTCCCCCTTGCCGCTGTCACCACTGGCTTGCATGGTTCGGGATCGGTAAAGTTACGCATCGATGAATTTGCTCTTTAGTGTTTGAACTCTCAGTAGTGATTATTAAACCACACTGAACTGAGCTAAACTGAACTGAACTTAAACACTAAATTGAATTGAATTGAATTGAACGCACAACACGTCCAACCTTGAGGTGGATGGGCCACATTAGGTGCCACTCCTGTCAGCTAAAAACGGGAAAATGAAGCTACAATTCGCACAGGCTCACCAAAATACAACAATAGAAGATTGGATAAATGTTGCCTGGTCTGATGAGTCTCGATTTCTGCTGCAACATTCGAATGGTAGGGTCAGAATTTGGCATCAACAACATGAAAGCATGGCTCCATCCTGCCTCGTATCAACAGTTCAGGCTGGTGGTGATGGTGTAATGGTGTGGGGGATATTTTCTTGGCACATTTTGGGTTAATAAGTATTAACTGAGCATCATGTCAAAGCCACAGCCTACCTGAGCATTGTTGCTGACCATGTCCATCCCTTTATGACTACAGTGTACCCACAGTGTTCTACAATGTTCTGATGGCTACTTTAAGCCGGATAACACATAAAGTCATAAAGTGTGAATCATCTCAGACTGGTTTCTTGAACATGACAATGAGTTCACTGTATTCAAATAGCCTCAACAGTCACCTTATCTCAATCCAATAGAGCACCTTTGAAATGTGCTGGAAAGGGAGATTCGCATCATGTATGTGCAGCCGACAAATCAGCAGCAACTATGTGATGCTATCATGTCAACATGGACCAAAATCTTTGAGAAATATTTCCAGTACTTTGTTGAATCTATGCCATGTAGAATTAAGGCAGTTCTGAAGGCAGAAGTGGATTCAACCCGGTATTAGTGAGGTGTACCTAATAAAGTGGCCTGTGAGTGTATATAATCTTTAGTAATATCAATTGATATTTATTTTAAATCATCATGATGCACAAATTAGCTGACTACATTAATTGTAATAAAATGGATATTAATAAACAGCATTTGTCAATCTTTCAATTATCAGTTGATAATGATGACAATTTTTCTGGAGCATCGAATCAGTATATGAAAATGATTGGCACTGAAAATGCAAATAATTTATAAAGTCAGCTTTCATGCTGAAATATATCAACAGTTTTATCATGATATTTATTGCATATATCAAAAAAGTAACTGTGAATGTTGAAGACATAAAAATTTTAAGCTTTCGATTCATCAAAGAGTCCCGAAAAAATGCACTGCACGATGATTCTGCAAAAATATTTTCATATTTAGCAATGTGATAATACATTTCACAATCAGTGAACAGTTTTTACTGTTAAATATTTACAGCATTAGTAAGCAAAAAAGACTTTTCATTTCATAAATGTATCTTTTAAATCAGACAGGTATAAGAACTCTGCAGTTATAAGAGCTGTTCATCTCAGACAAGACTTGAATCATGTACTTGAGCAGAGATCTGCCTGAATAAAGCAAATCAAGTCATCAAGAGCGAAACTGATTTCAATGAATAGTTCAAGCAATCAGCAGTGCTTGTGCCAGGAGTCTGTCAGCTAAATTCAAGTTCAGCTCGACCTTTGCGGCTGGTCTGGATCCACTGTCATGGAAACACGAGCAAGCAGGTAAAAGTACATTAGTTTTTCACCCATAATAAACCAGTTACATAAAAGAAAAAGGAGACATTTATAGCCTCTGATGAGTCAAACTAATTCAAATGAAAAACAACAGAGCTGTTTTATTACACAAGCAAACTGAAAACGCTGTAATTAATAGAAAATGATGTTGTTGTTGTTTTAATCTCAGCACATAAGTACAGAGTAAAGTGAATTAAGGAATATATGTTAATCATTAAGGTGTTTTAAAGCCTATAACCTTATTAAAGACACAGTTCAACAAAAAAAAAAAAAAAAAAAAAAAATCTGCCATCATTTACTCACTCTTTACTTGTTCCAAACTTGTTTGTTAAAGATAGAAGATATTTTAAAGAATACTGTAAACCTGTAACCACTAACTTTCATTGTATGTGTTTTTTCTATGGGCGTCAATGGTTACAGACTTTCAGCTTTCTTCAAAATATCTAGAAAGTCATAAAGGATTTAAATCCACTTGAGGGTGTGTAAACGTTCATTTTTGGGTGAACTGTCCCTTTAACCTGAAACATGACACTTAGCTGTGATCTGCTAATGACACAATGGCGAATAATAAGTGTGTGTGTTGCTGCTCGTCTCCTCAACGCACAGGAGTAGGTCAAACAACAGATGGTCATTAAGGATTAAACTCAACTATGTAAATGTTGAATCAAGCAGTCAAGCAATACCCATCAAATAGCTCATAACACACTCCAGTTTCCAAAAAAAGCAACATAAGGAACATTTTTTATCTAAGACTAACTATCTGTCCTCTAACACTGAGCTTTATCAGCAACTCATTCAATCTGACTTTTGTTTATTTTGGCCCAGGGGATTTCAGCTCATACCCACTACCATTCATAGTATGTGGTTGCTAACATTAAAAAAAAAAAAGATTTTGATAGAAGTAACTTCTAGAAGGGACTTCTAGGCAAACCAAGATTTTTGAATTTACAATTTTTTACATGTACAATCTTAAATTAAAAATGCTTTGCACTGATATGTTTTTAGAAGTGTATTTAATATGATTTTGTTATTATTAAATGAAATAAAAAAATGTGATGTTACTTTAGTCACTCTTCAATCAATCCAAGGTGACATTTTTTAAATAGACTTTTTTTAGATTATTAAAACAAATTTTAAAGAAGATATTTATATATTTCATAATGAAGCAATATGGAATCTAGTTTGATCTATTTTAGAATCAAACCACAGGCTTATGAATACAACTCGTGAAATATGTTTCAAAGTTAAGTGTAAGATTACTCAATCAAACTAGTAATCACCAGAATAATTTTTCATTTATTCATTCTCTTTCGGCTTATTCTCTACTTCAGAGGTCACCACCGCGGAATGAACCACCAACTATTAAAGCATATGTTTTACAAATGCCCTTCCAGCTGCAACGCAGTATTGGGAAGCACCCACACACACTTATTCACTACTGCCAATTTGGCTTACCCAATTCACCTATAGGGGCGTCACGGTGGCGCAGGGGGAAGCACGATCGCCTCACAGCAACCAGGTCGCTGGTTCGAGCCTCAGCTGGGTGAGTTGGCAGTTTGGATGTTTGCATGTTCTCCCAGTGTTCGTGTGGGGTTCCTCTAGGTGTCCGTAGTGTCTGTGTGTGAATGAGTGTGTATGGATGTTTCCCAGTGACAGGTTGATTCAAATGTTATCACTCAATTGAATGGGCATTATCAGTGGTTATCAGCTGATAGATATGGGCCAGTAGGGGCTTTCTGTGCCTACTAGTAGGATTAGAAGGCTGTTATCATCCATCCACATGCTTAGTCAGCTACAGATCACATACAGATGCGGGCGGAAATTAACGAGAATTATTTATATTATTTATTTAATTTCCCATTAACTGTATTTTATTATCGTCTACCCCTACCCCAACCCTGAACCCAACCATCACAGTAATGTAAAAACAGATCTGGATCTGGAGTCTTCTATTAGTATAGCTGATTAACCATGTGGATGGATGACAGTCTTCTGAGCCTACTAGTAGTACTACATATCTATCTTTCACAATGGAGACGCTGACAATGGATCCAAACACAGGTTTATTAACAGGATGGTCAGGCAAGCAATGGTCAACAAGGGCAAACAGATGTATACAAGCAAATCCAGAGTCATGGTCATAAACAGGTGGAAGGTCAAAAGGCAGGCAGCCTACAGGAAAAACAATAAAACAAAGCAAGGGTCTTACACGGCAAAACACGTCAAGGAATACGCATCATAAATGTTACCCTGACAGATAAACAATTCTCAGCAACAACGTGTGTGTGTGTGTGTGTGTGTGTGTGTGTGTGTGTGAGTGTGTCTGCTTTCTTTATAGTCCTTAATCAGTCTATGAGCAGCTTCAGCTGTGAGTGTCAGGCAGGATAAGGAACTGGTGTGTGTGTGCAGTGCATGCACATTAAAAACCTAGAGTTATTTATTTAACCCAATGGTATACTTAAACATAGTTGGTGCTTTGTTGGGTTATTTTTAACCTTTATTAGGTTATTTAATAAATACTCAACCAGTTGGGGTAAATATTTGGTGCTTTGTTGGGTTATTATTAACCTTTATTAGGTTATTTTATAAATACTCAACCAGTTGGGGTAAATAGTCTGTGCTTTGTTGTGTTTTTATAACCTTTAGTTGGTTATTTATATCATAACTCAATCAGCTGGGTTAAAATTTTGAATTTCAACAGTCAACTGATTTAACTGACACAGAACAGCAGTATTAATATGTGTGTAATGTTTTTTGCGTTATAAAAGTTAAGTTATAATAATATTGTTTTGGTTTTGTCAAAGTACCTCTCCATGTCGTGTTTTTTATATCCGTTTCACGAACACTCTTAATTAATGATGATACAAACGCGCACTTCATAGCTGATCTACTGTATATTAAATGAATAAAACGCTTTCTCTACCTCATGTGTTCATCTCTAAAGTTTTTTTTTTTTGAAGAAATGATACACAAATTTGGGATATCCGGCTGTCTTTCTCACCTTAAGGACACAGAGGAGACATTTATTTATTTACACAGCCATAATTCTAAAATTAATAGTAGTAGTTAGACCAGAATGGAAAAAATAACATTTCATCAAAATAACGCAATGCATAGGGATTAATTATATAACCCAATGCATTGGATTAAAATAACCCATAGTTGAGAAGGTGCTATAATAACCTATAGTTGGGTTATATGTTGGGGTATTTTTAACCCAACTATTTTAACAGTGACTGGATCTTGTAGTCCATATAATGGTATATTTGTAGTTCTTTATTGAATTGTGTTTACCTGCGCTGGTGATCAGAACACTATCAACTGACAACCACTGATAATGCCCATTTAATCAAGTGATAACATTCCAAGTGGGTGGTTATATAATATTCCTTAAAGTTCCTAAAAATCACATTTTCTGGTTGAGCTTCCCCAGGAACACAGATTTCCTAAACATTGCTTTTCATTGATAATATAATGTCTCCTAATGTAGATTATACACAAAGTCTATACCATTTTAATTAGCAACACTTCAGGGACAAACAAACCTGTAACTCTGAAAGATTTACGGGACATCAATAACCAGCAGGCCTTTGAGGAAGGCAGCGTTTCCCTCTCCAAAAATAGCTGAACATTTTGCTGTCAGAGAAGCATTCTGATCTAAAAGATTTCAAAATCTAGCCCTATCAAACCCTGACGCTGAAGCCTCCTTAAGGTTTGCGCAAACACTGACGCACATACGGCTTTGATCAGCAAAGAACACTATCCCACTTTGACAATAGGAGGTTATTTCAAAAGATAAAGGTAGCGTTCTCTTAATGTTTGCAAACATCCAACTGAGACAAACTGACAATTATAAATATGATTTTAAAAAAAAGTGTCTTTTCCTTTTCATGGAAAGATTTGACAAGCAAACGTCAAATCAGAGAGAATAATGTGTGATTTTTGATGACACAATGGACAGGAGACAAAGCCGGAGGTCTCAGCTCTCACTTCACTAGTATCAGGCGCTGGAAAATACATTATAACAGTCTATTTCCTCCTTACAAATGAAATTTCATAAAATCTCCCCAAAGATAGTTTTACCATATGGAATGCCCCTTACTAGATCACAAGTGCTCTATAAAGACAAACCCCAGCGGATCCAGGCCTCTCCAAATGTATGTGTGTGTGTCCTCACGGCAGGCCTATTGTATTTGCGCAGTAAGGCCCGTCAGCTCTACAGTCAATTGTCTGCTGTCATTAATCAAGTCAGACAGTCCATTGCCTTCAGCTAATATATGCACTAGATCCCAGCAGCGAACACAGTCACCGCATTACAATGAGCGGATGAATCTACAAAAGTCTGCAAGTGAAAATTCCAGCTTTGATTAATGTCTATTTTAACCCTTAAAGGAATAGTTCACCACAAAAATGATAATTTCCTTATTAGACGCCGAGATAGTGTTTCCCTTCCTTTGCATTTGATTTAAGCCATTAAACTGCATAATGAAGTTTTAAGGTAGAATATTTTAACAAAACTACTTTATTGGCATATTTGGAGTTTGAAACACTGTATATAAACAAGTTATGAATGAGTTTATAAAACCGTTTAGGGGCATTTACATTACATCTTAAAATATTCATGTGGTTTAGCTATTTATTTACATGTTTTGGGGGCCTGAAAATGCATTTAAGGTGATTTTCATGTGCATTCTTGTCAGTAAAGCTGGTTCTGATGGGGTATGAATTGAGTTATGTGAAGGATGTCATGAAGGAATTAATAGTCAATTATGGAAAGAATTTAATTGGAAAGTAAAAAGGAGGCACTTTATTACTTCTTTTGAAATTTCTACATATGTAAAATGACCATCTGTTGCTTTGTGTTGGAGAAAATGTAGTAATATTGGAAATCATACCCACATTTTTGGGATTGCCCTAGATTCAAGGGTTTTACAAAAAAAAAAAAAAAAAAGATAAGATATTAGATAGAAAAACTTTGATCCAGCTGTGTGCTTTTTGGGAGCACTGTCCAAAACAATGAAGAAACAAGATTTGTACTAAGGATATTATTACTGGTTGCAAAAAAAGGATTGCATTGAAGAAGGCTCTTCAAAGGTAGCCCAGTGGATTCAGAGACTTAAACAGGTCTATGTAATGGAAAAAAATGACTGCATGTCTACAAATAAAGACAAATATTTTTCTAAAGAGGTGGAAATGTAGAACAACATATTTAGGTATGTACATTTAGAGGTCTATTAACATATCACAAATGTAATCTGAGTTAACTACAATGTAACACAATGTAACAATGTACAAATTTATCCCTTGAAAAGTATTTATGATGACAGTACTTTTTTATATATCTAATTTGTAAATTTCTTATTTTATTTTAAAATGTTTATATTATCATTATTTTTTTATTCCCTCATCTGTAAGGGGTTAAAATTGTTCGGAAAAGTGGTTGATCTGAAAAGAAAAAAAAAAAATAGGTGCGGTTCTGAAATCGAAGATAATTGGTCTGATTTGACAGCTGTTTTCATCGCTTCTCTGTGGCTATGTGTTGCTGCTGTACATCTCTAAAGTATGTGAAAATACTACATCTAATAACATGGGTTTGCTACAAACTTACTTCACAACTTCAGACAAGTGTCTAAAATAAACCCTTCTGTGAGATGATGTGAAGATTGGTCTCGTTGAATCAAAAGCAATTCAATTCTCTGTTTGATTTCATAGGTTTCTTCTTTGCAGCATATTTGCAATTTGGCACGAGAGGGCCCTCTGGCCCTTGGAAGATATTTATTACTGAACACAGAGTCATGTTTCCCTGACAAGATGTGCTTGATAATTGCATATGCAGGTTTAGATGTTAGGGGATAAAATGTAGTGTGTGTGTGTGTGTGTGTGTGTGTGTGTGTGTGTGTGTGTGTGTGTGTGTGTGTGTGGTGTTTCTTTCTCTCACTCTCTTTCACTCTCTGAGGATTATGTTGGATCGTGATTGGCAATTGGATTGACGACGGCTATATTTAAAACAGCAGAGAACATGGATTCCTCCATCCTCGCTCTCCCGCTCGTTTTTCTGTGTTAGTATAGGAAGTTGATTTGGTTACACTTTATTTTGATGGTTTGTTGAATTTAAGTTACATGCCAACTAATTCTCATTACATCATAAGTTGACTGTTAAATTGGGGTTAGGGTTAGTGTAAGTTGATGTGTCCTTGCAAAGTTGAAGCAGACAGTCTACTAATACTCAAATGGACAATCAAAATAAAGTGTTACCGGTATATTTTAAGTATTTTATTTTCTTATTTATTTTCCAGGTAAGTTTTGTCTAATTTAGTTAGTTTGGTTTATTGTAATTTATTTTGGTTACACCTCTGACAATGTTTTGTTCTGTGCTTTCTGTAAATAAATAATATTTTCTTGTTAATTCTCAGTGGTTTGTGTTTTGGTTCATATCTTGGGGAAAGAGAGTGCAGGGGACCAGGGATTATGTTTTTAATCCCTGTTATCTTGTTACGTTTTGGTGAAATCTAATTTTGATTAAGGATTTTTTATTTAATTTGTAACAGAAAATGGCAATTTTCATGTCATTTTAAATTTATTTAGCAGGCCAAAGTGACACAATTATCATCTACAAAATAATAATAATACTGAGAAAACAGTAAAAACACATTATTAATACGGTTGTTATCTAAACATTCTAGTTTTTTTTTTTTTACTACTTTTAGAGAAGCACCAATATGGAAATTTTTAACAATAATAATCGATAATATATTTGTATCTTTTTATTTGTAATAACATATAGGTAAATAAATAAAAATCTTGAAATCCATTTTTCTGATGACCGAATCTGACAACTGGCAACATTAAAGTTGTTTTAACATTTATTGACTAATACTAATATGGTGGGGGATATAATGTGCAACACTAAATTTATATACTAAAAATCTGTGAAGTAAATTAAAGTTCTCTGGTTTTCAGCTCTTTTTTTGATATCCTCGAGACCAACTATACTCGAAAATAAGGAGTAAATAAGAAGATTCATGCATAAACATCTCCAAAACAAAAACTGCTTTAAATGTTTGCATGTTTGATCATACACACATTCTCAAACAGTGCTCATCCAGCCACTAAATGGGGTATTTAACTTAAGATTTTGTTTCAAAAATCATAAAGATGAGGCCATTTATGATTCCAGGCATTCATCTTGGATTATAATGACCCATGACACATGATTTTTTTTGAAACATGATATGGTACAGTACAATACTGAAGTGTCAACTTTCTGTGAAGGAAAACAACATCAGATATTCTACTTGCTGTGTATATTCATTATTCATACTAAAGGTGCACAGCTTGCAAGTGTGCGAGCATTTACAATTCAAACAAGGCATTGGGAGGGCCTGTTGTCAAGGTGAAGCTGTGGTCTATGGCAACCTAACAGCAAGAGGCAGAAAGAGAAGTAAATAGGGACGGAGAGAGAGAGAGAAAGAGAGCAAAATTATTAAATAGGAAAATAAATGAGTATGTATAAGAAAATAAAAGCTAAAAATAAATTAGCCATGATTGGTGTACTGTTTGCAAATAGATGTTTGATTTCAGCTAGGTGCCACAGAATTTTCTCATGTCCATAATCATAAATACATTTTTGTTACATTAATATTATTATTTGATTCTACATCAATGCTTTTCAATTGCTAAAATATTAGACTATATGAAATATCTAATAAGATCTCTCTTTCAAAGTATCTCAGACTCCAAATATACACAAACACACAAGTGAAAACAATACATCCATACGTGCACATACAACTGTAGCTGAAAAGAATTGAAACTGGCATCTTCTCGAACTATAATCCACTCACTCAATGGGAACCAAATTGTTTGCAGACGTCTCCGCCAGCAGACTGTGTAACATATGAGCAGATAATCAGCATGACAGAAGTTCTGCTTTGCACACTTTTGGCACCGACGTCGCACTTTAACACTTCAGGCAAGCGAACAGGAGCCCCTGGTGCACACGCAGACTACACCCAAATCCACCAGCCTGGCTACACCCTCACACTCAACAGCAAACACATGGTGCACATGGTGAACATTCGCCTCAGGGCAGGAAAGCCTGATCAGCTTGCATCTGCTGAGTCTGCCAGTCCACACTTACACACACACACACACACACACACACACACACACACAGTAACCCGCACTGGAGATCACAACTCAAATGCCATCTGATGGAGAAACAAGAGCACATCCTTATCCCATGTCTGCTGGATTCCCCATGGAGCCATAATTCAGATCCACTAGAGTAGAAGAAAGACAAACGCACACAGATCACTTTCAAAAGCTACAGAAAATAAAAGCAGCACTCCAAAGCACGAGCGAGGCCGCCGAGAGCTTCACTCAGCATGTTTGAGCTTGAGTAGAGTCTGTTTTTGACAAACAGGTTCATCATTGTAATATGATGATGGACTAGCTAAAATGTACGCATATAAACAAACAACACACATGTTTGTAGTTATCTTTGTGTGGACCTGCTATAGACTTCTATTTTCTTCTAAAAATGTCAGGTTTTACAATGTTGTGAGGACATTTGGTTCTCATGAGTAAGCAAAACATGACACATGAGCCTGGCCACACTAACACACACATAGACAGAGACTCAGACTTGTACAGCTATCTTTATGGGCACTTCCAAAAGTCATAACTGTATATAATGTATATCCCATGCTCTTATCTCAAAAACCAACCCTCACAGGAAATTTTACATTTTCAAAATACATTTGAAAGCTTGTATACCTGTTCTGCACAACTTTAAAAAATATAAGGTACACACACACACACACACTCACACACACACACACACACACACTCACACACACACACACACACACACACACACACACACACACACACACACACACACACACACACACACACACACACACACACACACACACACACACACACTACATTTTATCCCCTAACATCTAAACCTGCACTCCAAACAATAAATAAAGGTCATTAAAAAAAACATTGTTCTGTATGATTTTATAAGCTGCATTAAACACAAATGTATTAACATGAAAAATCTATCCAATAAATATGGCTGCTAATTGTAAATTTGAAATAAACAAGAATCAACTGGACTATTAAACATGTTCATATTCAAGAAAATCAAAACTGTGAATCTGTTTTATTTTTAAAATTAAAAACAAACTAGGGCTGTGTGTTTAATCAAAATCAAATCGCAATCATGTTTTAAAACATTGCGAATTGCTAATAGCAGAAGTATGCGATATGAAATATATATATATATATATATATGAATTATTTACAGAGCAAATACGTGACTGTCGTCTTTGTGTGATAGTCTTACTAGCCAATTCAGTGAACACACTTTTGTTCTGGCCAATCAGAATTGCGCAACTGAACGATGCGGAATGCCCACAATAAAAAAAAAAAAATTTAAATAAAAAACAGGAATGCGTGGACGAATGGGATGAAGAAATTTGCCTCTTCAGAAGTATTAACAGTTGAATTAAAATCAAAGAAAAACAGGAAATCAGTAATATGGGAATATTTTGGTTTAAAAGTCACAGACACTGAACAAAAACAGGTAATTCGTAAACGATGTAAAAAGTCAACTGAAAGTATTGCTAGTGACACTCGAACTAGTAGTAAGCACAAGCAAACTATTACAATTTCAGAGTTGTTTCAGCCATATTAGTTTGCTGAGTGCTCTGAATTTTTTTTATAATTATTATTGTTTTGTTTTTATAATAAGCTACAACATCTCTTTAATTTGAGTTTAACTTGTTTACAGAAAGGTAAGGTCATCTCATTTGAGCTTACTGTGTGCTCTAGAGAAAAATGTCTGTTTCATTTCTGAATATTTAAAAAAGTAAATAAAAAAGTAAATAAGTAAGTCTGGGGCAGCATGGTGGTGAAGTGGGTAACACAATTGCCTCACAGCACAAAGGTCGCTGGTTCGAGCCCTGGCTGGGTCAGTTGCTGTTTCTGTGTGGAGTTTGCATGTACTCCTCGTGTTGGCGTGGGTTTCCTCCGGGTGCTCGGGTTTTCCCAAAAGTCCAAAATCATGTGGTATAGGTAAATTGGTAAGATAAATTGTCTGTAGTGTATGTTTGTGAATGAGAGGGTATGGATGTTCCCAGTGATGGATTTGCAGCTAAAGGGGCATACGCTGCATAAAACATATGCTGGATAAGTTGGGGAATCATTCCGCTGTGGCGACGACAGATTAATAAAGGGAACAAGCCGAAAGAAAATGAATGAATGAATGAATGAATGAATGAATGAATAAGTAAGCCTGAACTTCGTTTGCTATCATTTTAAACTTAATTGTGTAAAAATGTATCTTTAGTTGGTCAGTTATCTATAAACAAGAATAACAATTAACATTTGAGGCGATGCACTTCAAAACAAGTCCACTAGATGTGACAAAACACGAATTGCCATGAGATTGTGATGGTTTGGTAAATAAAATAATAATCTAGCCTAAATAATATTTAAAGTGAAATATCCAGTTTCAGAGAAGCTTATATTAAACTGTTTTCACTATTACTGACAAATCTAAATAAGTGCTTTTGCAATGCATTTGCAGCACTGAACATGTTCCCAGAATACCTTGGAAGAACAAACTCTGTTTGGAAGGATGAGAGAACTCAGAATCTTGCTTAAAATTTTAAAAAAGGTGGTTAAAGTGTGCATAAGCAAGTGACCCACCCATAAGTAAGTAAGTAGCCTATTTTTTGATTATCTAACCAGCAGCATTCACTGATATAACCGAGAAATGATGAGCTCCTATTGCACAGCGTCACCCACTTAATGGAACTCGTCTGCAAGAATGAGAAAAAAAATTCAACATGCTAGACTTTCTGCAATGGTGTCGTGAGGCGTTGCAGGCATGGTATCGGTTGTCGTTAACTATACCACATTACATGCGAATAAATGATTAAATCTTGTGTTACGACACCTATTTCTTATTTACAAATGCCTACAACACCCCACATCAAGGAAATCATGCCGAAATCGTGACAACTTTCTGATTCGTGTGATCTGACCAGGGCTTAACACTCACTGCATAATAGCAGTAAGAAGCTACGATACAGATTATTGAGCTGAAGCTTGACTACAAAATTAAATCGCACATGAAATCGAAATCACAATATGTAAAAAAAAATACATTTATAAAATTGCAATTAGATATTTTTCCCAAATCACACAACCCTAATACAAACCATTCAGTTTCAGCACTGTGTAGACATTGCATTTGTAAACCAGCATCGACAATTGTTGATACACAAGATAAGAATTATAATTCCAAAATCCATCTAAACCCCAAATCCAGCCCTAAGAGAAACATTGTATAATTTATATGATAAACATTACGTGCTTCATTTATGAATTATAAACAAGAACAGCATGTCCCTAATGGGAGGTTTTGCTATGCTTAGTTAACTTCTAGGGACAAAATTGTCCCCAAAGTATTGCTAAGTATAGATAAGTAAACCCACAAACATGCACATTTGTTTAATTAGCCATCTAAATGAAGACATCTCATAAACGCACCAGCTTTTTTATTATAACAAAGCTACTTACAAAGCTAAACCCCATTTTGCCCACTAAAGAAATATATAGAACTGTCCATTAGATTAGTTAATAAAATAATATAAATAAAAAAGGATGTGTACACTGGAAATTACTAATGAGCAATAAACTACATTTAAATGGAAATTGGATGCAACTTACATGAAACAACTCCCATTCCCCTTTAGTCAATTATTGTTCAAATTACATGTAAAGCAGGTAGAGATTTTCCCCAAAGAACCGGTTTTGCATTTAAAATAAATAAATAAACAATTGACTTCATTAATCATTTCAGCTGAAACTGTCTTGCTTTTGCCAAGAACACATTAAAAAAGGTTTCTTGAAAGCAACGTTTGTTGACCTTGCTGTGTTTTGATATTGTTATACCCTTTTGCAAGCATTCCCAAAGGCTGCCTTTTTCAAAATTAACTAACTTCTGGGGACAATTACGTCCCCCTGCGTATACCTAACCCCCACACACTTACCCAATAAACATAGTCAGGGCTGGATTTTTAAAACATATTATTAGAGAAACAAACATCTCTCAGTTCTGATTAGACACAGATGCACTGATGGAATAAGCGTTGGTTTAATCTGCTCCATAAAGAGAATGC
Source organism: Danio rerio (assembly GCF_052040795.2). Taxonomy (NCBI): domain Eukaryota; kingdom Metazoa; phylum Chordata; class Actinopteri; order Cypriniformes; family Danionidae; genus Danio; species Danio rerio. Next base: position 21,819,480 of record NC_141031.1, on the reverse strand, counting down.
AGTGATTAAGAAAAAAGCTAAAAAGGCCAGCCAGGATGATGTCATCACACCCCTCTCTCAATCTGTTCTTTCTTTTCTCTTTCTTGACTTTCTCAACCAGCTTAGTCTTTCTTCCTAAACAGCTGAGGGTTGCCGTGAATCATTAGGCTGTGCTTCCTCGGAGAAAAGGAGAGAGGAATGCTTTAATAATGTGAAGCTGTGCGTCATTTCTGTAACACTTCAAAGGCTCATCCAAAAAACGAAAGGTCTTTCATCATTTACTCAGCCTCGTGATGCGCAAACTTGCATGCTGTTACTTTTTACATGCAAAGTTTCCATCCGAAGGTAAACGGTTCATTTAAAACCCAAACATCGCTTTATTAAAGCAAACGAGTAATATAATTGCGATCTCAAATAGACATTTTAAGGTATAATATTGTGCAGTGCAAAGATCTGTCTTTATATTTAAGTGTGCTCTAAAAACCACAGGGAAAGGATGACAGTGTTCATGTTACAAACGGCTGGAAAAACATGTGGATCTCAAATCTTCTGTATCAAATGCAGTTTTTGCAGTTGGATAGATAAAACATGCAGTTACACCCATTGCTGATCTGAAGCTCACAGTTAGGCTTTCTCTTAGTTAACCTTCTCTTTCCCTGAAGTTATAAAACAATGAGGAAAAGGTGTTAAGAAGTATATTTAAAAACGTTGGTTCGCGGTGATAGCTATTTCTTGTAATTATTTTGAGTAAAGAAAATGTTTCTTTGTTGCTATTTTTCAATGCAGGTATTTTAGGATATTGCATGAAAACACTTGATATGAAAGTTATATGGTTATGGTTGCGAGGGGTATACATTAATATATAGGTCATACCGTTTTCAATCTTTCTGCCTGACAATCTACTTCAAAATATGCTTACTGTATACTTGCAGCTCTTTTTTACCATGTATGTGGTGTATGAGCAGCTCACACATGTGCTTTGAATAGTTTTTTCCCTACTTAGTTTATAGACAAGAAGTTACCAATGAACCAGACCATTAGTTACTCGACAATCGAAAAGAAGACTGAGAAATGGAACATCAACCAGATTACTGCATCTCAAATGAGTACAAAGACATTTTAATAGATCAGAACTTTTGTCAATATGCATAGAATTGGCAAGTCATTGCATGATAGACTGTGACTTTGAATGTATCAGGTCAAGCTTATAACAACTGTCAAGAAGTAATATTTGTAGTGAAAAGTTTGCAATCTTTTTAAAGTCAGAAGGACATGCAAGCCATATTTTATTTATTTATTTATTTTTTTTTTTTTGCAGAGACAGCAAATGTGCTCATATTTCTTTAAAAAAATTGTAATTTAAGGTTGGTATGTAGAATATCATGCATAATTTAAATGTTTAATACATTTTTTTATTTAAAGATTTTATTTAAGTCACTGAATTTTTAAAAGTACAGTTAATGTCATCTAACATAGCTTAATGTCTCTTCTTTTTAAAGGAGTCGTAGAATATATTGATATAATGTATTAAATTGTTAATTTATATTTACAGAGTAGGTATGTGGCTTATTGTAAGTACAAGAATTCTCCATAAATGGTTTTATAGATCAATTTCTAACCCTATAAATTTGTCCTAATATGTTATGCTCGGTTTTGACCATATTTGGATGGTTTGTGAACATTAATGAGCTCTGCTCTAATGCTAAAGCAGCTCATGTCATTGCCTGACACAGATACCATGATCTATTCTAAATACAAACATGATAAATAATCAGATTTCAATTGACAAATAGTTTAACAAACTGAGCAGATGCCCTGTTAAACACAAATCATTTCAACTGAAGTGATGAAAAGATTTATTTTTTTTAGGAGTAAGTGAGCTACCTTTATTCTACCAGAGCGACCTAACTTGCGCCTTAATTCCACTCAAGACAATTCACAGTAAGAGCAGAGGGATATGACACCATGCATAAATGTGCATTAAATGCTTGTATTCCGCAGTTTACAAGTATTTGTACTCATTACAAATGTGCATATGTGTATGTTGCCACAGTACACACATATACTGTAAATTTCACAAGATACATGTAACAACTGACAAAAAAGAGCCTCTTTAAGGTGGTATGGAATAAAGCTATTATCAGTATATCCTGCATTTTGCATTCTGACAATGCTTCACAAAACTGCTCCATTACTCGTCCTTAAAGCCTGTTACATTTTCAAAATAAAAGTCTCACATACATAGTATAAAACAAGTTTAGGAAAACTCAAAAACAAGAAAAATGATCATTGTTGTAATCTCACTTTGACACATTGTGGCCAATTAAACACTGCCTGAAGGATGCAAATTAATGATCCTTTGGGGAACATCACAGTCTATGTTTTGTTCAGATTGGCTTGGTGTTTCACTAGAATTTTACACTCATCAGATTTACAAGACAAAAAGGAAACAATGGTGTTTGAGGTTCACGTTTATTTTATATATATATATATATATATATATATATATATATATATATATATATATATATATATATATATATATATATATATATATATATATATATATATAAGCGTTTTTTTTTCCCGGAGAGCAGATTTTTTTCAACCCATTTCTAAACATAATAGTTTTAATAGCTCATCTCTAAGAACTGTCTTGTGACATGATGAGAGTAAATAATATTTTACTAGATATTTTTCAAGATGCTTCTTTACAGCTTAAAGGGACATTTTAAGGCTTAACTAGGTTAATTAGGTTAACTAGGCAGGTTAGGGTAATTAGTCAAGTATTTGTATAATGATGGTTTGTTCTGTAGACTATCGAATAAAAATATTGCTTTAAGAAGCTAATAATTTTGACCCTAAAATGTTTTTTTATTTATTTATTAAACTTCTTTTATTCTAGCTGAAATAAGACAAATAAGTCTTTCTCAGAAGAAAAAAATATTATCAGACATACTGTGAAAATTTCCTTGCTCTGCTGAACATCATTTGGGAAACATAAAAAAATATATATTAAAAGGAGGACTAATAATTCTGACTTAAACTGTATATTCAGACTTTCATCTATGGCACTGAACTCTTATTATTCAGCTATGACTCGGTATATCCAGACTTTCAATCTATGGCATGTTTAAGTACTGGCTAAGGTCCGATTTTAAAAGATTTCCCACCAGAATTTCAAAAAACCCTAACGGTACCCATCCTTAGTTAATACCAAGTGGAAACAGACAGTGATAAAATCCCTGTAACTCAGCGTCTGTCCTGACTTTTTGCCCTGTGATGTCATCAGCAGGACGGTGTTAAATATCACATGACCAGTCAAAACAAATCCAAATTGCTTTCAAGTTCAAAATCAGCGACTTCTGGACTACAGGGATATCATATCAAAAGATAAATGGCTTTCAGCCTTTGAAAAATGCACAACCTTGACTACAGTTTCGCATTTCTGGGATTTGTGCTCTCAGAACTGCCAAATCTGAGACTCACCTTAGGTCACTAAGTGAAGGCTATCTGTATTCTCTTGTAGCTGGGATTCTTTTGAAATGATCCCCGCACAAGTTTGTTTACATTACCAATAATCTATCATAGAAATCATGGAAAGAAGCCATGTCTGGTTTGGATTTTATACTCCCTCAGGCTGTTGTATGTTTGGGTGGGGATGTCAGAGCTCAACAGCTGGAGACTCAATGCACGAACAAGGATTGTTCAACTCAAAGCTTTTTATTGGCATATTGTCCTAATGCAGAAATAATTGTTTTGGACTTCAAACAAACAGGACTGTCAGGGATGTAAAGAACGTAATGAGACTCTTGCTGAGATTTTGCACAATTTGTCTCAGTTTTGGGGGTTTGAAGCTACGACTTAACAACAAAACAGCTGTAAAGACGTGTCAAAAACATGGAGAGATTGTGTTTGTTCACATCTCAGAGGGTGTTGGTTTGATTTTTGACCACTCTCGCCCTCGTTCGTCTGCCTTCTCGGCACCAAAGCAGTGTGAATAGTACCATCACCCTGGAAACTGGCGCCTAGAAACACTTCTCTTTTTATGACTCACTGAGAATAAGCTGGCATTTTGAATGAGAGTTGCTTCTTGCATTTATTTTTCTGACCTTACGAAGGCAACTTGCAACATTGCACTTTTGAAAATGTGCCTTACATTAAGCTAATTTTGCTTACATACCATATTATGAGTGACATGCCTTGTTTATCATCTAAAACTTAACTTGATTTTCAAAAAAAGTGATTTATAAAATAAGGTAGGGCTGAGCGATTAATAAAAATGCAATCAAAATTCAGAACCTATTATCGGTCAAACTTGTCCAGGTCAATTTGTTTGACTTTCCCTACTCTCCCTAAATGTCACATGACTCGACTGAACTGAAAAATGTTCAGCACTTTACAGCCACATCTGATCTCTATGGCATTATTTCAAATGACAAGTGTCGTGAGTGCAGTATTACAAGTTGAGAGCACATTCATGTAATACAAGCATGCAAATCTCTTTGCTCACACGCCAATTTCCTCTGTTCATGCACTAAAACTTATTGCACACTCTCAAATATACACCGCTAATTTATTTGAATCTTTTTCTAAGAAAAAAGTGACTGTACATTTTATACAATGTGTGTTTTAATTTCAGCTGTTCAATGTTGATGTTCAATAAATAATCATAGATAGTAGATACCCAGCAGGCACACAATGCCATATGATGTAGGTATTTGGTTATATTTTGGTTGCAATGTCAGGGGAGCAAAATCCAATGTCAGTTTAACGTCATATGACGTCATAATAAGACATCCATAACGTCAGTATAATATCAGTAGATGTTGATCTTTGCTTGATTTTAGATAATGGAATTAACTAATCTATAATCCATAATAAAGTCCAACGTCATCTTAATATCATATTGTGACGTCCATACAACGTCAAAGTCTAATATTAGTAGACATTAATCTTTGGTTGGCCTAAATTTGTGGCATTAACTAACCAAAATCCAACTTCTGCCTGTCGTTAGGTTCTGAGGGTAACCTGATTTTCATTTCCATCCACAATCTATGTACCAATGACATTGCGAAACATTGTCAATCTGACAACCTGTGTCTGCAGTGTAGTGTGTGTTTTCTTCAAATCAGGTAATGCACCCTTCATTCAAAAATCTCGTAATATGTGAGCATATTTAATAAACTTGTCAGTGAACTAGGAGGTCAAAATATAAATAAATGAATAAGAATATTTGTTTATTATTTGAGTTAAAATGTTTAATAAATCAAGATTTTGATATTAGGCCAAATCATCCAGCCCTATAAAGTGGTTAAACGTACTTCTAGCAAAACATAGACAGATGTTGAAATTGAATTGTGCAGGCTTAAACTTGATAACAAATTTGGTTCATGGTGATTGACACCATAATTTCTGCTCATTTATACTTGAATTTTTGTGTTCTGGATATTGTTGAATTTAAGCGAGGAAGCTAAAAAGTTAATGTAAACCTATAAATTAGTTCTAAATGAAAAGATACAGTAATATTTGACAAACATCAATGCGATATGAATTCTGAACAGGTGCTTTTTTAATTTAGATAAAAAATATAATACCATTTTCTAACACTAACAATTCCTTTTCATTCATTCATTCATTTTCTTGTCGGCTTAGTCCCTTTATTTATCCAGGGTTGCCACAGCGGAATGAACCACCAACTTATCCAGCACGTTTTTATGCAGCGGATGCCCTTCTAGCTGCAACTCATCTCTGGGAAACATCCAAACACACACACACATTCATTCACTACGGACAATTTAGCCTACCCAATTCACCTGTACCGAATGTCTTTGGACTGTGGGGGAAACCGGAGCACTCGGAGGAAACCCACGCGAACACAGGGAGAACATACAAACTCCAAACAGAAATGCCAACTGAGCCGAGATTCGAACCAGCGACCAAGCGACCTTCTTGCTGTGAGGCGAAAGCACTATCTACTGCACCAGTATCCATTCTATAATCCATACATGCATATGAGCAATTCCAGCGTTATGGATGTGACATTTGCAGTAAAAACTCAAAACATAGATTCACGTAAAAATATATATGTTAACATTATATTGAAGCAAAATAAAACAAAATCAGCATTTTATGCAATGCCAAAGTACTTTTTAGTAACACTAATTAATAGTATTTACAATATGTTTTCGTTTGTTGCTTGAATTTATGGCATTTAAAGTAGTCTTGGATAAAAGCATCCAATGATGATAATGTGAATGTAAATATGTATAAGATATGGCCGATTCATTGAAAAGTAATCAAAATTGGCATTCAGAAGCTACAATCAATCTAATTTTTCCAGGTCAAGTTTTTCAATTACTTTCCCGTCCGTGTGTGGAGTCATGTGATCTCGCTCTGTTAAGGCTGATTTATAAATATTAAATCATGTTTAATGCTTATTATATTATTCTGAAATTATACTTCTGCTAAGCACACACGTACGGTTCTAAACAGCCTTCGCAGAGCCATGCACCTCTCAAAAAAAAAAATGTAACTACGCGTCACAACAATGTGTATCGAAAGCTTAGTGATTAGTCAGTTTGATAGCGGTGACGAGGATGGGTGGCACGCAAAGCTGTGTTTTAGGCAGTGTGTTTTCATTTTAATTGTTCACCGTTGATGTTCAATAAAATATCATAGATAATAGATAGTGTTTGTTTACTTCAATTTTTTTTAAATAAAGAAATACACCCTACATTCAAAAATCTCTCACTTGTAAAAGGTGAGCATATTTACAGTAGAAAATTTGTCAGTGAAATATGAGGGCAGAAACATTAAATAAATAAATAAATAAAATAATCGTTCAATAATTGTAATCGAGTTAAAATGTACAATTAATCGAGATTTTGATTTTAGGCCAAATCGCCCAGCCCTAATGTGTAAATACCTAATAAGTGTCTCATTTATTAGGACACTAGGTCGTCATCGGTGTACATTAAAATGACACTTTTGTTCAGTTCGGATAAAGGCTAAAAGTGCATTTGAGTTTATGCATGTGTGAACTGGGCTTTCACAAGAGCGCCTGGTCTGTGATCGCAGGAAATTGGAACCGCTTCAGTTCTCCTATTAAAAGTCATTTCCTGCGTTTTCCTGTTAGATTGAATGATAGGCAGCGGCTGAACGGGTATGCCTGTTTTTCTGTCATCCGTGAATCTCTGAACAATCCATGTACATGCATGCATAAACACATGCTAACACTTTATGCATGCATACACGAACACACATCAGTTTCTGCAACTGTTCAGTAAAGTAATGCTTTATTAGGTAAAACTGTTCTGTTTTGTTTGTTTTTTTTTGCTTGCTAATGCAAATATAATCATAACATAATAAAAACCTTGAGCAGATAAGTTACAGCAGCAGAAGAGAAGTCACTCTTGTCAGATAAAAAGAGCAAACAACGGATGAAAAATAGCCTGGTAAATTCTGGTGCATATGCAGCAATGCTAATTACCATCCACTGCCCCTGCCAAATAAATATAAAAATAAACTCAGATATTTCACACGGCCTCATCAACCCTGAACAAGCATGGAAAAAGGCTGGAAAAAGTTTGTCTGGTCTGACATCTAACTTAATATCTGCATCTGACTTTCAGATGGTCAAGATAGAATTTAAAGTAAACAACATGAAAGTATGTATCCGTCCTACCTTGTCTGGTGTGGGAGTATTTTCACGGCACACACTTGGCATATTTATCATCAGAGTATTTATCTTTTCATGACTTCTCCCATCATAAGAGCATGCCATCACAAAGCTTAAATCAACTCAAACTAGTTTCTTGAAAATAGCAATGAGATCACTATACTTAAATGCCTACAGTCATAATGGAATTTGAGAATCCCATTATGAATGTGCAAATATGGCACATTTGCATCAAACTGTGTGACAATGTAATGCCAAAATATCTAAGAAATTGTGAGTGTTTAGATGAGGGTAAAAAAACAGAACTGAAAAAATAGCCTATTGCTTCTAAATTACAATTAATGAAATCTTAATAACATTATAAAAATGCAGTTTATGACTACCTTGAACTCACCTTGTTGAATCTAAGGCCGTACTCACACTAGGTACAGTTGCCTCGAACCGGGCCAAAGCACGCTTGTCCCCCCTCCCGTCTCCCCCGACGGCCCGCGCTCACACCATATCGGGCCTCGGCACGCTTACGTCATCGCTGCTGCGCTGTTCAGAAGCGCTCTCTATGGCAAGCCTTTTTAGCATTTAAATCTTTGTTCTGACTCCATAAATATATTTAGAGATATCTCTAATTATATTTTGACTTGTCATAATTATAATTCGACTAGTCAGAATAACAATTAGAGATATCTGCAATTGCAATTGTACTAGTACGAAATCAGATTGGAGATATCTGCAAATATATTATGACTAGTCATATTCCTCCATTGACCTCCATTAAAAAATATTTGCAGATATCTCTAAATGAGTTTTGACTAGTCACAATTGTAATTAGAGATATCTCTAACTGAGTTTTTACTAGTCATACATTTGGAGATGTCTTTAATTCGTAATATTTAGAGATATTTACAAATATATTTGAAGATATCTCTAACTAATTTACTAATAGTCGAATTACAGTTGTAGATATCTTGAATTGGATTTTTGACGAGTCAAAACTCAGAGATATCTGCAAATATTTTTCAATGGAAGTCAATGGAGGAATATGACTAGTCATAATATATTTGCAGATATCTCCAATCTGATTTCGTACTAGTACAATTGTAATTGCAGATATCTCTAATTGTCATTCTGACAAGTCGAATTATAATAATGACTTGTCAAAATATATAATTATATCTCTAAATATATTTATGGATAGTCAGAACAAGGTTTAAATGTTAAAACGGCTTGCCATACGCTCTCTCACTCAGCAGCACAGTGGAGAGTTCTCTAGTTATATCCTTTCAGTCGTTTGTTATGCAGTGACATGCAGTCAAATATTTCGCCAAACAGTCCTTAGGGATGCCGTGACACGCAGTCAGATATTTTACCGAACAGATCCGCCACTTTTGGCGCTCATAAACAATCAAAGCTCTCGTGCTGCAGGAATGAGGAGGTCTGCTGAAGGCGCGCAGCTGGCGTGCTGTGAGGAGTTTGCGTCTTTAATAAACTACGGCAGTTTGCGATCACTGAACAGTAAGAATGATTAATAAATCCATATCAAACAGTCCCTTAAAAGTCACGTCTCGCTTTCGGTTTCGGGCTTTGGCGCGTTTCGCGCTCACACACAAGCGTACCGCGCCAAAGCCCAAGTGTACCGCGCTCAGGCACACCTCTTCCAACCGGGCCAGGGCCGGCCAAGTGAACCGTGCTTGAGCCCGATTCAGCGCACTCACACTTCTCAAACGATCCGGGAAACGGGCCTGGGCACGGTACGGATGGCATAGTGTGAGTAGGCCCTAAGCCACATTGCCAAATTTACACAGTTCTGAAAGCAAAAGTGTCAGAACAGTCACGTTGTACCTAATAAAGTGGCCAGTAAGTGCAGCATTCACCCTCTTCCTATGCCAAAAACTTATATTTACATTCACAGTAAAACAAAACCGATCTAAAGCAAACGTGGTGTTGGCCTCAACTCTCAGTGAACCTCCAATCACCCAATAACTTCCAGTCTACCGGTACTAAATAAATACAATAGTGCCCTCTGTTGACAAAATATGACTACAACAACTAAGCATTTCAAGGACTAAGGATTTCAAGGACAACTTCAGTGTCTGTTCAAAAATTCAGTAGACTCATGGGCAAACATTTTTGCACTTTCATATCCTACAGACTAACATTACACTTTTTTGTATGGGAAACATTTGTGTATATAAATGTGATGTATTTACATACAAATACTTTACATACACTGTAAAAAAAATACTGGTTGTCTTAAATTTTAAGTTAAATCAAATTAACCTTAGGTCCATTGAACTTATATTATGTTAAACTGACTTAAAACAGCTTTTAAAATTATTTTAGAACATGATTAACTTAGTTAAATATGTAAAAATGAACTAAAAACTTATGTTGTCATGACTAAATGATCATATAATTTTTTACAATTATTTATCCATATTGTTAAACTCTACAACACAGCTAAGTCAAGCATAGGTTACAACTATACACTTTAATAAAATATGTGTTTGAGTTTTTCAAGATATGTTTAATAAAATGTACAGAAAATTACCTTTACCCAACCTGAAGTGGGTTTAAACCTTTGAGATTGTTTCTTGTGTTGAACATAAAAGAAGATATTTTGATGAATGCTGCGGTGGCTGGGACTCATCGCCTTTCAAAGTAGAAAAAAAGTACTATGGAAGTCATTGGGTCTCAGTAACCAGCATTTTTCAAGAGATGAAAGAACTTCAAATAGGTTTAGACAAGTGAAGGGTGAGTAAAATAATGACATAACTGTAATATTTGGGTGAACTATGCCTTTAAGTCCTGTTTTTTTTTATATATTTTAAGCATTTTTAACTATTACTGCAATTGCCCCTGACCTCACAGACAAGATAAAATCTTTTTCCCTCCTCCAAACAGAATTCCAGCGGCAGTGTCACATGCATCCATTTAAAGCTCATTCACAACAGACTCAGTCAGAACAGATGCCGTTTTAACTTAAGAGGTTATAAGGGAAAAGGCATAGAAGTTGAGATCAATAAAAGTATCAATCTGCAGCCTCAAGAACAAAACACTGCTGTAGAAGTGTTGGAAAACTGAGAGACGGATGACAAAGTAAGAGAAAGTGACAGGAACTGAGTCAAAAGACAGTTTGAAGTGATGCAGGGAGGCGTCCAGATACCTGCAGTTCACAAGCTGTTTTGACTGAATGTGTGTGTTTCTGTGCCTATGTATATTAAGAGACACAGCCCCGCTGTGCCACTTAACAATTGCCATCCCTTGGACACTAGAGACAGGAGGATAAAGCCTAGTCTTACTTGAATGGAGTCAAAGAGACATCCATTCCTATAAAGTCTCCTCAGCTGTCTGGTAAAGTTGCAGATCAGCAGTGTTGCAGAGCCACAGCGCCTGCAGTCATTTGTTCTCTTCACCTTGAGATGGATCGCTATACTATAGAAAGTGGGGTTTACCATAAGATTAAATGGAATTAATTTTGTTCAAAGTATATTGTGACTTTTATCTCACAATTCGGAGTGAAGTTTCACAAACTAATTTCGAGAGGAGCACGTGATATGATTGACTGCAGCTGGTCTCTTATCTACAATCATTAGTTAGCCAATCAGATTAATCCAAACACACTATAAGTAGCCTAGCAAAAAATTACTTCCTTATCTTCGTTTTACGAAGAAACCCCCATCCACCCCTTCTCCCCCTTTCTTTTTCGAGAACTACCTGATCTCGTACTCCCCTTACATGCTCAATCGACCAGGTAGGTACCCTGGGCTCAATTATTTCCGAGCTCAGGGTTCTCTCCCGGTACAGCATGCCAAACCTTTTAACATTTGTCAACAATATCTAAATGTGAACTCTTGAATTTATATTAAAGACAACCGATAATGTTTTATTGTAAAAAACAAAAAAAAGAAACAACATATTCAGAATTTCGAGAAATAAACATTTAGTCAGAAAAACCTGCTTACACATGTTTTCAAAACAGCGTCACTTTTTCAAAAGTTTACCCACAATTCTCAAAACTGCACGCACAAATTGCAAAATGTCTCACATCTCAAATTGCCATGAACACATGCCAGAAGGAAGCATTTGCATCAAATGGCAAACACGTTTTTCATAATAGTAAATGTTTGGATATAGCATGTAAACACTTGGTCTAAAACTAAAGCCATTTGCTCTTTAGGCTTCTACATTTCAATACAATCTTTTTTTTTTGACATAAGATTATTTTGCTTACCCCATTAGCAAATTATTTTGCTTGTTTTAAGGAAAAACTCACTTAAATTTGGCTTATTATTTCTTAAAACAAGACAATATGTTTTGCTTGTGAAGAAAACTCTTCTTGATTTAAGATTTTTTTTTTTTTTAGATATTTGGACTAGAAACAAAACAAAAAAATCTAAGTAAGAAAAAAATTTTTTTTGCAGTGTGGTTTTGGAAATTTGCTGTATAGTTTTGCATTTTGAGCAAGATGCTTCAGAAATTGCTTGATATGGAAAGATCTTGTGTGTAAGAAGATGAAAAAAAGTTTCTGAATGCTTTATTTCTAGCAGTTTACATGCTACAATTCTGAAATGTTTTCTTCGTTTTTTCTCTAGAATTTGCAACTTTATTTGTTAGAATTGCCAACTTATCTGTTGCTTTGGAATTCTAAAGATTTTCTTAACAAATCATATTTATTTTTTCAATTCTAAGTTAGTTAGTTAGAATTATAGAATTATTTAAATTATAGTTAGTTAGAACTCAGAATTGCAACTTTTCCCTATGAATTGATATAAGACAAGTTCATAAGCTGTCTTGGAAATTTAAAATTACACAAAACAAAGTTTGTATCTCATTATTTTCAATTTTTTTTCACAATTGCAAGCTCATAACTAAAAATTATAACTCACAATACCCAGAGGTGAAACATGAGATGACTTGTAATCAAAACATTCTTACTTACTTGCTCTCAGGGACAATTATATCAAAGTTGATATTTAGCCACACCATATTGGTGTTTCGTAACATCTAGTTTTTATGGGGTGAGTTGTTAGCCCAACGCTCAACCCCCAATCTGGATGACCAGGACGTACACACATACACTAAGGACAATTTAGCTTACCCAGTTCACCGACAGTACATGTTTTTGGACTGTGGGGGAAAGCACCCAGGGAAAACCCACACGAACACAGAGAGAACATGCAATCTCCACACAGAAATGACAACTGACCCCGCTGGGGCTTGAACTAGTGACCTTCTTACTGTGAGGCGACAGCGCTACCCCCTCTGCCACTGTGTCTCCCCTATTAAACCAAATTTTTTTATTATTTATTTAAATTTGTGCTAAAATGCACACCCATGCACAGAAATGGCTAAAATCAAGAAACGATGTTCGGTGGAGACAAACATTGATCGAACACATTCCTAATGTCTAAAGAAATTACCATTCATTAGAAATTAACAGGACTAATGAGGCAATTGTTTTATTGAAGACTGGAGCAATGATGCTTAAAATTCAGCTTTGCCATCACAAGAATAAATTACATTGAACCAAAAAAAATAGAAAACAACACCCTTGCACTACTACTTTTAATAAACATTTTCCTCCAGTAAAGCTATGTAAAAATACAGTTGAAGTCAGAATTATTAGCCCCCTTTGAATTTTCTTTTTTAAATATTTTGCAAATGATGTTTAACAGAGCAAGGAAATTTTCACAGTCATTCATTCATTAATTTTCTTGTCGGCTTAGTCCCTTTATTAATCCGGGGTCGCCACAGCGGAATGAACCGCCAACTTATCCAGCAGGTTTTTACGCAGTGGATGCCCTTCCAGCCGCAATCCATCTCTGGGAAACATCCACACAAACATTCACACACACACTCATACACTAAGAACAATTTAGCCTACCCAATTCACCTGTACCACATGTCTTTGGACTGTGGGGGAAACCTGAGCACACGGAAGAAACCCACGCGAAGGCAGGGAGAACATGCAAACCAGCGACCTTCTTGCTGTGAGGCGACAGCACTACCTACTGCGCCACTGCCTCGCTCTATTTTCACAGAATGGCTGATAATATGTTTTTCTTCTGGAGAAAGTCTTATTTGTTTTTTGGGTTTTAAAAAAAATTAAACACCATTTTAAGGTCAAAATTATTAGTCTCTTTAAGCTATTTTTTGCGATAGTCTATTGAACAAAATACAATAACTTGCCAATCCGTTACCTGCCTAGTTAACCTTACAAACCTAGTTAAGCCTTTAAATGTCACTTTAAGCTGTATAGAAGTTTCTTAAAAATATTAAGTCAAATTTTATTTACTGTCATCATGGCAAAGATAAAATAAATCAGTTATTAGAGACGAGTTATTAAAACTATTATGTTTAGAATTGTGGTATTATATATATATTACATTGATGAAATTTTGTAGTTTTTGTGTGTATTTGTGATACCATAAGAACTGTACAATATTACAATACATTGGACAAACTGGCACTTTGCATGTAATAAATTTGTACACAAATAAATGTACTGTATAAATACAAATGTTCCTTTATTTTGTCTATGTATTATTCACTCTTGTCAACAACTATCAATTTTTAAAACCTTGATTTCCATGGTTGACTGTCATGGTGAAAAAACATCTAATCATTTTGAGCAGTGTGGCTCACACAATGACAAATACACTCTATGTTTTGGTGGCCTTGATCAAATTACTAACACAATAACTAGGTTTTGAAGCATGAATTAAATGATTTGGGGGTGTAACTATATTTTGCTGACATGCAATAAAGTTCTGAAATTCCAGCAAACAAAGCAAAAAAAAAAAGTTTTGAGATTTGCACTTACAGTTTAAAGAATGTTAAGTTTGTTTTAAAATTTGTGCCAAAGCAACTGAGGAAAAACTGTAATAAACATAGTACAAACCACCAAAAACAATAATGATAATGGATTATCTTTAACAGATCAGACTGAAAATTAAATAAAAATGAAATAAATTTAAAAAAACAATATATATATATATATATATATATATATATATATATATATATATATATATATATATATATATATATATATATATATATATATATATATATATACACATAAATAACATAAATATCACCACAATTAATTTACAATAATATTTTTAAAAACATTTTTCAAACTGGTGTGCTCAAAATATTACATGTTGATTTGAGTAAACAAATTTGATTTTTGTCTTGCTGTCTTTCTAAACATAATAGTTTGTTCTGTAGACTATCGAAGAAAAATAGCTTAAAGGGGCTAATAATTTTGTCCCTAAAATGGTTTTTAAAAATTTAAAAACTGCTTTTATTCTAGCCGAAATAAAACAAATAAGACTTTGTCCAGAAGAAAAAATATTATCAGATATACTGTGAAAAATTTCTTGCTCTGTTAAACATCATTTAGGAAATATTTTAAAAAGAAAAAAAATTAAAGGGGGGCTAATAATTCTGACTTCAACTGTATTATAGCAGATGTTTTGTTTGGCTGGGCGCCCAGTGGAGATTGATGTGCATGCTTCTGTTTAAATATTTTTTCATTAAATAAAGGTAGCCTTAAATGAACACGTTTGTAAAACCATTTGTTGTCTTGTTATCATTGTATGGCAGAGTGTTTTATTTACTTTTTTTAAATAATGTATAACATTTATAAAAATCATAAGACAACTTTACAAATGTTTAAAAAAATCTCCTGACTAAGAAATCTGACGAGACACATTCTTATACATTGAATGGGAATGATATACTAAAACAGTTGGTTTTCTAGCAGTTGGTTGTATGTTTACATGCCAGGATTTTATGCCATTCAAGGTTGGAATCCCTATCCAGTTGTGATCCAACCGCATACAAAAATAGCACAGTTTGTGAGTATTGAGGAGAGTTTAACAGGCTTTTAGAATTGAGCTTTTGGTCCAGTAGAAGATGGAAGACTAATACTAAATATTATGGACTGAATGTTTGTGAAAGAAGCATCTGATACGCATACATCCCCAAATTTATGTCCACTGGGTGTGGGTTCCAGTGGCTCTTTGAGGCTCTTGTGTAAGTAAATTGGCTGAGGTGATGAAGACATGATCTGGGTGTTCAGCAGCTGCAGCTGACAGAAAGCTGACCCTGAGCTCTGAGACTGTAGGGAATACAGCTTTAGCTCTCCTTATGCAGACACACAGCTCTCTGCCAGTGTTAATCTCTGATCTCTCCAACTGCACTGCTGCCCTCTGTTTGCACACATCATTAGTCTTTGCAGAAGAGCTACTCATTTCAGCCATTTAATTTCATGCCACAGTGATTATCCAGTTTCTCATCTGTTGTCTATCTTCCTCTCCATCCATCTACCAGTCTGCCAATTTATCCATCTATATATTCATTCATCTGCCTGTTAATCCACCCACTTACCAATCCATCCATTAATCCATTAATTAATCTAACCATCAATCAATGTATTTATCTTTCCAGCTTTTTATCTGTCTGTTAGTTCAGCTGTCTATCCACCCAATCATCATTTTATGCATTTCTCTTACTCTCAGTCCGTCCATTCATCCATCCATCCATCCATCCATGAATCAATCTATCTATCTATCTATCTATCTATCTATCTATCTATCTATCTATCTATCTATCTATCTATCTATCTATCTATCTATCTATCTATCTATCTATCTATCTATCTATCTATCTATCTATCTATCTATCCTTCCACCCATCCATCCACATTTATTCATTTATTTGCAATATTATTATACTGATGGTCATGTCGTTAAAACTCTTAATGAGATCTGATTTAAAGTTGTCACAGGAGACACATTAGAGGCATGTTAATACCAGGACCCTGGTCACTCACTGGCCTTTTGAGGTGATAAGGATTGTTGTCAGATCAAGGATCTGCATAATAATTGGAAAGTTATCCAGCTGTTCCCAACTAGAGACAGATGCTGACCCTAAACTGAAATACTGAAGAGAGAAAACGAGATAACACTGAGCCACCAGACTGAAAGAGTTAAAGAACATGGAAAATCATTCATCAAATGTACATCATATTACTGAGTCATCAATAAAGTGCATTTTTTCCATTAGGTTGAACTTTAAAACTCTGGCTGGATTAAAAATATGAATGGAAAATCAAATGCTGACTAATGAGCATTCACTTTCTTTAAGATCAACAACATTTGCATGTACCTGCATAACAATGGCATCATAATTATTAGTGTTTAATATCATCTTGCTAAGTTTACCAAGAATCTGTTGAGTGGCATTTTGAGTCATAAATGAATTTTGCAAAAAAAAAGATCAAAACATTGCACCCCATTCAAAGTGGTCGTGAACTGCATTTTTAAAATGCTCTTTTATTCTTGGAGGTCAACCTATAATGGTATTAAGATTCACACATCATAATTTGGAAGCAATAGGCTATTTTTCTATTTTGATTTTACCCTCATCTGAACACAAGTTTGAATAGGTGAGACTGCAGACTGAAATGTAAATGCCCACTTGTTTGACAGAATAACAATTCTGCATATTTAAACTCTTCAACACTTTGCTTCTAATGGCCCGTTCCCACTGAGTGGTGCGGTATGCTACGGTTCGGTCCGTTTCTACTGTCAAAAGGCAAACCGTACAGAACCGTACCATATCACTGTTTCAACACCCTTTCGACAGGGTACCAAAAATGAGAAAGGTACCAAAACGTGGAGCTAGACATTCTGCTTAACGCTATTGGTTTACAGAGATACGTCATTCGCTTACGCAACAAGCCAGAATGAAAACAAAGGACCCTCCATGTTTAATGGCTCGTTTCCACTGACTCGTACAGTACGGTTCAGGTCGGTACGGGTCTTCTTTATCAGGCTTACGTTTCCACTACCACTACCCTTTTGGTGGGCGTGGTGTATGACACAAAAAAAAAAGTTTCAGTCTACATAATTTTCGCTCGAGAAAATGTCTACAGTAAAGCTGTATGGGTCGCTTACATATCATATGAGAAGCACTTCTCACAAAACAGACGCTTTACACACATAAATACTTCTTTATAAATTTTATTACTAACTTTTCTATGAACATGAGTTGATTATAACTGCAGATCAATGACAGCGCAAAATGGCCTACTGTAACGTCTGCGATTATATAAAATAAATAAATAAATAAATGCAAAGTATGTGAACACATATAGCACACAGTAAGTGCAAACCTCTCATCTGTGTCTGTAATCTTCAGCAGCACGTGTAGCCTTTCCATCATTCTGAGTTCATAATAGTCAAAAAGGTTATGATAATAGTTAAATACGGCAGTTTGTTCTCAATTGCTAAAAAAAAAAAGTGTTCCTTTTTTTCCGGCTTCTCCTTTGTTTTTGTGCTTCACTCTCGCGTTTGTCAGTATCTGACAGGATCAGGTTTCAAAAGCACGTCAATAATCAAGCACACGTTATTATCATCAGCTCATCAAGTTTGTTATTTCAGGTATAGATGCGTAGCATGGGCAAGCAAGAAAGCGAAACCGCTCACGCTTCAGACAGACGCGTAAAAAACTAAGGGGCAAAAGGGTAAATCTGCTCTTTTTTTGGCTTTGTGACTGTTCATCAAGATGCAACAAGATTTGTTTGAGCCCGGGTCGACCATGGCTCGTTATTATATATATATAAATAATTAAGCTGTAATATCTCAGTTGTGTATATTGATTAGGTCCTAAAGTTAATAAGGACATCTGTGTACCCACTGTCACACGTATTTTTAAGAGCCTAAAACACTTAAACAATCTTCAGAGACACTGCTGTGTTTTAATGGTTACATGTTATTCAATGTGTATTTATATAGTGCATTCATTGTGTATGGCCATACATCCAATGCGTATCTGGATCTTAGAGATGCGTGGAGGGGCAGGGAATTAGGGGTTTGGGTCTCTCCACACCACCACCAGTGTGCAGCATCCACTTGAATGATGCAATGGCAGCCACAGGACAATAGCGCCAGTGCACTCACCATACACCAGCTATTGGTGGAGTGGAGAGACAGTAATAAGTGCCAACTGAGAGGATCGGGATGATTAGAAGATCATGAATGTTGAAGACTGATTGAGTGAATTTGGCCGGGACAGCGGAGTTACACCCCTACTCTGTATGAGAAGTCCCATGGAATTTTTAATGACCACAGAGAGTCAGAAGCTTGGTTTAACGTCTTATCTGAAAGACTGCTCACTGACAGTATAGTGTCCCCTTCACTTTACTGGGGCATTAGGACTCTAACAGACTGCAGGTTGAGCGCCCCCTGCTGGCCCTGCTTAGCAGCAGTGAGTAACTTAGCTGCAGGGTGATATAGCTGTGGCCACATATTAAACAGTCTTTAATAACAGACAAAGCAATAGTGAAACACATAATAAAAACAGTTACTCTCACACTTGTTTGGTACGACATTACTGTCAGATTTAATATAATGGGAATTGGTAATGTCTTGTTTGAAAACAAATATGTAGTCCCGTCACAAAATTCAATATATGTTTACTTATCATGCAATACATTTTGGGTGATCAAATATATATCGGCCATTATCTTTACATAACAATGAATGCCACCAAAATTTCAGCTGATTGTGCAGTCTCTTGTCCTCTCAGCTAATCTCTTCTGGAGGTCTCGGCAAGCTCCGGTAGCTCCTTTAGAAACAATGCTTGCTAAAAGGGGATAAAAAAAATTAATTTCCACATATTCCTGAAAACAACTGACAGTTTGGAAGTTGTACAAATGTGTTTCAAAGCTGCAACCCACTTCCAATAAGTGATACTTTCAAATATTGTTAAAGCCATTTTACAAAGACATTTACATTATATGATTTTTTATCAGCATATTATAAAATCTAAGTAAATCTGAATAAAATCATATTAAAATCATAATAAAAAATTTGTCCTTTGAAAGTAAGTATTTATGTATATTTGCATAATTTTGATGTATAATCAATAAATAACCTTAATAATGGTCTTAAAATGACAACAATAATATCCCTTACAAAGAACGAATTGCTAATTTCCTACTCGCATAGTTCATACACTCTTTCCTAATGTTGGGATCATAATAAGGTAAAGCAAAGTTTACCACAACTTGGCATTGCACAATGTTTTGCTATCATTTTGTTTCAGCATGGACATGTGTTTGTCTCTCTCATTATTTACCTCCTGCTGTGTAAATCAGTGGGCGGAGCTTAACAGACAGTGATGTAAAAGCAGGGGTTGACCTTCATCATTGAAGGTGGAGTTTAGATGTAGACACACTATTACATAATAAATTGGCTCATTCCTCAATCTGACATGACATCTTATTTGTCAAAAGAGAATTATGACTTCTCTATTTTACCAACCTTTAAAATGAGTCCAGTTTAACACCACTGATTTTACATTAGCTAAATTAATGAACTAAAGCTGTTCAAGATTGCTGACATATGAATGACAACATATCCACATAAAGCGTGATTAAAATACAAAAAAGGCAATGTGATACCAGAAATAGGCCTCATCCTGTCATCATGTCCTCTCCCTCACTTTCACTCAAAGATGTACTGAAAACCAAGCTTACTATGGTAAAGATCGAGAACCCAAAGGCTGGCACACTTTCAAATTCCTCTGTAATCATCAGCTCTACAGATTCATACACAATAGGATCGAAACATTCTCCAATTACACCCACTCTGGCACCATTGAGCATCTGCCTCTGTAAAGGTGGAAATATAAAGGTGCCATAAAACCAAACCCTAGAGATGTCTCTTTTCTTCCTAGCATGTTCAAGTGCATGTGTACAAAAGGAAGTCTCTTGATACAAAACTCTGCATGTTGAAGAATCTATTCATAAATTAGGGCTATTATTGATGGTGAAACTTGCCCTCTTGTGTTTGTCTTGTCTAGTCAAAGTCTAGTTTTAATAGGCAGTTGTGTAATAACAGCGTACAGCAGCACTTACTGGCATAAAGTGGGGCAGTTGTTTTGAACTATGACTCTAGTAAATAAATTAGGTGTATTATTATGAAAAATATGGCAAGATGTTTAAGTGATGCTTTTATTCCCAAAAAAAAAAAAATGAACGGTGAATGGTTGTTTATGCTCTGAAAGTTTTCAATTATTTGAGCAGGGAAAACAGTATTGTGAATGATATTAATGTAATATTAATAAAGTTCAAACTTTGTTGCATAATATTTTGTTAAGACTCTTTGATAAAGCATTTATTTCTTTGGACTCTATTATATTGGATGTTGTAACAATGTATAGGTCAGTACTTTTATTTATGATTAATTATTATATTGGATGTTGTAACAATGTATAGGTCAGTACTTTTATTTATAATTAATTAAATGTATTCTTAATGAATAAACACAACCGCAGAATTAACATTAATATATTAAAACTACAGAGGAATTACCAACCTACGTCACGCATGACATCACATAATTTCAATTATGCATACTGGTTGCAAAAAAAAGACTGGTTGCAAGAACAAACATGTCATGCTATGCAGTAGGATGCCAAAATTGAAAGTTAAAAAATAGAAAACTTAAATTTTACCGTACACCTCACTGCTTTTGATGCCAACCGCAGACGTATTTGGCTAACAGCCATTATAAGAGCTGAATGGAGTGAGGACGTAATTAAAAATGCTCGAAGCTGCAATTCTCATTTGATATCAGGTAAGTTCACGCTATGCTGAATCATACACATTACTCGTTTTTAATTGCAGCATTGATTTCAGCAAAAACTGTTAATATGGTTAATTAAACTGCAGACACTAAATACTTAGAATAAAATATAAAAATGTAAGTTCACATACACTAACCCAGCAGTACAGGTGCAATTCACTGTCAGAAGGCAGTAGTTTTTCTTGTTGATGATTACCCAGGCCTTGAACAGTTCTGTTTTCTTGTCTTTAGCTAGGCAGAACCTCAGTTTTTAGCACTGCAAAGTTTTGAATCTGGTAATCATGGAACATTATTTCTTGCACATGAAATACACAGAATAAAATTGTTGGCATCCAAAGACTTGTAGGCCTCACTTGTAAAATCACTTGGATTTTCAAAGAGATAGTTGTATACTTCAGGCTGGATGCTTGGCCATTTCGTCTTATCCAATAGCCATTGGGAGGGTGCTTTCGCAAATCGACCTGTCAGAGGAACGCTGCTCACCTTGACGTTAATTTTGCTTAACGTTAGTTGTTAACTGTGCTTATCACTGGGTGACAAACAGTAAGGCAGAAAGCATTATAAAAATAATATTATATTAAAATATGTAATTAATATAACCTCCAAATAATATAATATCTGATACAACAACAAACTGTACCACATCGGATGTCATTCCCTTGCTGTAAATGCTAGCGCTCCCGTTTTTTTCTGCAACCTCGCACAGCGCACATGCTGAATGTTTGCAAACTGGTAATTCACCAGGTAAATTATTTTAAATTATCCAATTTTTTATCATTTTAATAATAAATTATGCCTACAATAAATTAAAAATGTAATTATATTGTTTATTATTTAATAGTCTTATTATTTCTATTAAAACTTTTAAGCGCATTTGATGAACGCGATCATGTGTGTTGATGAATCTAGTCTCTCACCTCATTTACTGTGCGCGTTGCCTACGAGTTCCCTAGCAACAAGAACAACAGCCTAACATCACAGACAGAGTCCGTATCCCTCAAAGCTGTTTAGAATTAAAAGTTTAGACATGGTGTGACCAAAGCCCCTTTAAGAATTCTGTAGTCTTTGGTGTGTCACAACGTGTACCTATGTGTGTCTTTGATGCATCTTTTGATGCTTCTTGCATCCTTGTCGCAGCACCAGTGGCACTGAAATTCATGTGCTGATTCGGTACAGTGCATATCAGTTCCATGGCATCTGGTTTCGGTACCCAACCCTACTTGTGAGAGACTGTACTCAGTCTCGGGTCACATCATTAAAGAAAAGGGCTACATTGTCCCCCGATAATTTCAACAGACTGGTCTGTCTCAGGAACTGGCTGAATTTAAAGGAGGACTAAGCAAAATTGTTTCTACTATATAATAAATGTTCTTACTTTCAGCAATACAACTTTTTAATCAGTACAATTGTTTTATTCAGTACTTTATTTTTGTAATTTTCCAATTTCCATATTTGTAATGCCTATATTTTGGATTTTGATTTTTGTAGTCCACTTAGAATCCAACATGGAAATCTTTTTTTCTTTTTTATTCGCATTGCTTGTTTTGAAATGAATTAATGGTTTTCAAGCCAACAGATTGAGGATCTTGATAGTTTATTGCAGGTATATTGTTTACATGAAGAAATCTTGTGTTACAAGTTAAACAAAAATTCTAATAAACAATGGTATTTTGTAATTTATAGACATAGCATAATTGTAATTTTGTAATTGTAATTTGTAATTGTAATTTATAGATATAGTACTGTATCTACAATATTATATTTTTATAATAGATAAAAACTATATATTTTATAATATTATTGTATTATATTTTATATTTAATTTTATTTAATTAATCTTCAAGTTTGGGCATTCTACTTCATTTCTTAAACCAGATGTTACTTTTATGCGTGCATCCATTTGGCTTCAATCCATGGGCACGTGACCCACCCCACAATTTTTATGACCACAATGACAAATAAATGACCCTCTCATTACACCCAATCAAAGACAACCACAACCACAAACACACACATACACCCCCACTACAGCACTCTCTGAATCTCAATGGTCAACCTCTGTTGTATCCCTTCATATGCATTTCTATACAGCCCATCAATTTACACAGATGCCAAAATATCAGTCTTTCCTCAAAATAACCTTAAATCACCACATAAGACAACAAAACCCAAGCACATTTAGTTGATGAGTGAAATTAGCACTAGCAGGCAACAAAACTCCTGGAGTGGAAACAGTGGATGTGTTTTAGTGGCTCTGCTAATCTAGAAAGTCCCAGTTGTTATGCTCTCTTGGCTCTTTGTATATGTGTGAGGAGCATGGATTCTCCTCCTCCTGACTGGCTGAAAAGGAGACTCTGTTTTACAGGCTCATTGATGTGACAGAGCAGTCTGATGGATTGGTTTAGCTGGTTAAAACATTGAAAGCCACTGTTATGCATATTAGAGCAGGTTAACTGGAGGACAGCATCACAGACATTTTAAGTTCATTTCTAATAAATGTTTTTGTCTTTAGTTCCATATTAAACACTCTATGCACAGCTTGCTGATGTAAATATTAAATATTTACAATATTTAAAAATAAATAAATAAATTAATAAATAAATTAATTAATAAAAACACTTTACAATACCTGACAAAGGTCTTGTCGACTATCCAAGTTAACTTGACTTCTAGCAGATCATTTGGAATCAGAAGTGGCTTATATGAACCTTATTAAACCAAAATAAAATATGATCATCTCTTGATTTTTAAGGATTTAATGAGGACAGTGAGGTCTGATTTTGCTCAGACAAAAGTCCTGTCACTTACCAAAGATAATGTTCAGTATAAAATATACAGTCATGGTGCAGTGGAAAAAGAATCCAATGAGAGTCCTATGAGCTTGGACGACTGCATCCATACATCTCTGCAATGACTGCAAAGTCATCTGGAATGGCAAATAAAGTGTTCTTGCAGGACTCCCAGAGTTCATCAAGATTCTTTGGATTCATCTTTAATGCCTTCTCTTCATCTTACCTCAGACATGCTCAATAAAGTTCATGTCTGGTGACTAGGCTGGCCAATCCTGGAGCACCTCGACCTTCTTTGCTTTCAGGAATTTTGATGTAGAGGCTGAAGTATGAGAAGAAGCGCTATCTTGCTGAAGAATTAGCTAAAAAAATCTTTCAAATGGGGTGCTAGTGGTTGGGAAGCACAAAAAAAAGCCACTCTGGCGACATACCTACATCACATTTTTTAATTACAATCTCTTCACTGCTGCTATACGGCACTCATTTTCATGTCTGTTGTTATTCTGACCTGAAGTGGCGATGACAACACAAAACTTGTGCTCAGCTGCCAAATTTTAATAAACATATCGTCCTCCAAACAGAAACTTCAAACTAAACTTTTTTTTATAGATATTGACAATGGTGTTCGGTCAATATATATACAAACACCATTTTCAATCGCCCAGCCCTAGTAGAGTGTCTAAATAAAATGTATTAAATTCAAAGCAAAGACATACCCATCAAATCTGTAATCAGGGAAAGTGACACTGATAACAGAGGTGCAGATCAACATGAGAGCTTATGGCAAGGTCAGGTAAGCAGTGGTCAATACAGGGGCAAACAGATGTATAAGGGCAATTCAGAGTTGTGGTCAAAATAACAGGCAGATGGTCACAAGGCAGGCAGCAAACAGGATTAAACAAACAAACGAGGATCAAAAACACAGCAGAGCAAGACAAAGCAAACGTGTTGTAATGTCACTATACAGAAAACAAGACTCAGCAACAACTGTGTGTTAGTGTGCTGTATTTATAGTGCAGTAATCAGTCCAAAAGCAGCTTCAGCTGTGAGTCTCTTATCAATGGTGACTTGGAGCAGGTGAATGTGTGTGTTGCATGACTGGGATATGCAGTCGATAAACTGGCAGATTTGTATTCATTCGAGTAAATGTGAATGTTTTCCAGCGATCTATGGTGTTTAGATTGCTGGTGATCGTAATGAAAGCAAAGCTAGACATGAAATAAACAGTGTTTTATGTTTTTTTCTGAGGAGTCTAACAATATACAGTACAGTATAGGGTAAAATTTTCAGCAAATAAATAATTTCAAAAATGATTTTTGTTAAAGTTATGAATAGAATTCCTTGTCTCTGAATGCTTTAAATTCACTTAAACAGATTACAAAGTCACAAAACGCAAGTTATAAACGTTGACTCTATTATGGTTCAAATATGCAAAGACTCCACAAATCACATGTCTTCCAATCTGTGGTGGCTGGTCAACTATAAATCCAACTCGAAATTGCACATCCTACAATGTAACTATTGTTTATGCACACATTGTGATGTTGATGCAAAAACTATATATTGTGCAGCCCTATGGTGTGCACAGACAGAAACAGACAAAGTGTACAGAGATGATCCTCACATTTCACCATTTGCAAAAACATAATGAACAGAAAAATGCCAAAGTAAAGAAGCTGGCAACAGCTAGTCTTTGATCATCACAAATGAGCATCGACATGCCCAAAGCTACATGCCAAGCGGAGCGGGTCATTTAAGCTGGCTGATCAGATAGCAAATACTCAACGCACCGATGCTAATAGAGGCAGTATTGAGACTCATTAACACAAAGAAAATCAATCAAGCCAACGGCTCTCATAAATTATTCACCTCATCATGTTACATGTCCTGCTATGTTGACTCCTTCCCTACATAGCATCCCTAATACAAGCTGATAGACAGGCAGACAAATGAAAACATTATAAATTTACTTTAACAGTTTGTAATGCAGTAATAATATCTGATTTACAATGCAGATAACAAAAGTCAAAGATTGACCAACATGCAATGGCACAAAAATGCCTTTTTGATTTTATTTATTTATTTATTTTTTGGCTTTTAGAATTGAGTGAATATTTATTTGATTTCATCACAAATACAGATATAATTACATTGATATCTATAGTATAAAGTCAATAATCTGGTCAAAATGTCTGTTGTAAATGCATTTATATCTGAGAGAATCAGCCAATAAGAAACTGCAATTTATGTCTAGCGATAACATTAATCCAACATTTGTAGTTTTCTTGAATATAAGAGTTGCTAATACCAAAATAATAAAACTAATCAACAAATAATACTGTTTAAACCCCAGACTACCCCTCATGGTCTTATATCCTAATGGATAAGGATCTCGGCTTTAGTAGATATTCCTACCATCATTAATATTTATAGATCTATGAATATTTTAATACTTTTTAGACATTGCAGATGTTAAAAGTGTTGGAATAGGAGTTGATGCATGACCTTTTTATTTGCTTTTCTCTTCTACTTTTAAGCAAAATCCATCTACGGGACATCAGATAATCTGGTGATCATTTTGGTGATTCCTCTGAACAGATATTTTATATTTACTTAAACACAGTAACACCAAAATCTTTTTATACCCACAGCCAGCATTTTATGTTACGGCTGATACCATTTAAATCCATTGAACCCCACTGATACAATTAAGGGACAGACAACTCAGTCAATGTCCATCTTTCTAAGGACCATCACACTGAAATAACTGACTAATGTCATGGATTCTGAACAAGTATTTCCAGAGAGAGGAGCAGAACTAATGAATAAACACACATTTGTAGAACTAATGAATGTAATAAATTATAAAATATACAATGAAAACTCTGAGGGCTCTGCAGACCTTGAGGTTCTTCATTTAAGCTTCAAGCTAATATTTCAGTCATTAGTAAAAACATTTTATCTTTTGAATTTTAGCAGTGTATTTTCAATCAGAATGGAAATTTAGCAAAGCAGTAAGTACATTTCTCAAAACAACAAGCCAGTCTCTTGCTCAAAATAAATTTCTTTGTCAATGAATGTGTCAGTGCTATCAGAATTAAAAGTCCTTGTGTCATTGTGTATGGATAAGACAGTCAAATTACTAGTCATGTTGTCAATTTTACAGTGAACTTTGGAGGGGTGTCCCAATGTAAACTATGGCTAATGTTATGACTTTGTACTGTAATTTGTTAACAGAACATATCATTTTAAATCTTAAATGTTGTGGGGGGTAAGACTATTTAACTTTTTCAGTGAATTGTGAAATGTCTTTTTGATGTGCACAACTGACACGATGTGAAATTGAACATGTAGTTTTGAGAATTTAAATTCTGATCTGAGAAATGGACCAAACTGACTGAGAAAAACAGTTCCTCCACAACACCCAGGGTGAGAAAATGAGAGGCATCACTTGTTTCCGTAGTGTAGTGGTTATCACGTTCGCCTAACACACGAAAGGTCCCCGGTTCAAAACCGGGCGGAAACAACTTTTGTTTTAATTTGGTTAACTGGGCCAAATAATGACTGGTACAGTTTGGTACGGTTTTGGGTTGGTACGGGTCACCTTTATCAGGCTTACACTACCAAGGGTACCCTTTTGGTGGGTGTGGTGTATTAAAGAAAGTTTTAGTCTACGTCATACTCGCTCAAAT
The DNA here is from genome assembly GCF_052040795.2 of Danio rerio. NCBI lineage: Eukaryota > Metazoa > Chordata > Actinopteri > Cypriniformes > Danionidae > Danio > Danio rerio. The sequence continues at coordinate 21,791,678 of NC_141031.1, read as the reverse complement.
AAATGTCTACAGAAAAGCTGTACGGGTCGCTTACATATCACATGAGAAGCACTTCTCACAAAACAGATGCTTTATACACAAATACTTGTTTATAAATGTTTATTACTAACTTTTCTATGAACAGTATTTGATTATAACTGTAGATCAATGACATTGCAAAATAGCCTACTGTAACGTCTGCAATTATATAAAATAAATAAATAAATACAACATAAATTAACATATAGACCCTTACAGTCTACGATATATTATTAATTAAAGAAAAACTACACACAGCAGACATTGAATAACTTATTTAAGTTAAAAAACACACGCAATATAGCCCACAGTCAGAGCAAACCTCTCATCTGTGTCTGTAATCTTTACCAGCACATGTAAGCTCTATTAGAGAGTAATTTTGTCCTTCCCAGTTTATAATAGTCCAAAAGGCGAAGATAAACATGGCATTTTGATCATGATTCAGGTTGCTAAAACAATTTTGATCCAGTGTTTTGTCGGGCTTATCCTTTTTTTCACGCTTCATTCTCGCGCTTGTCCTTTTCTTTCTGAATGGATCAGATGACGGAGACACGTCAATAATCACGCACGTGTTATTATCATCAGCTCTTGAAGTTCGTTATATCAAATATAGACGCAATCGCGAGCTCCCGGAAGAAAGCGAATACCGCTCGCACTTTTAGACGGGCTCGTAAAACAACAACAGCATATGGCAGATTTTTCTTCTTGGCTTTGTGTCTGTTCATTAAGACAATGACAAGGTTTGTTTGAGCTCGAGTCATCCATGGCTCGTTATTATATGCATATAGAATTTCCATGTAATGTCTCGGCTGTGTATTAGATCATGGCGGTTGCTTTGTTTACATTCTTACTAGTTCCACGAGCTGGTGATGGATCTCTGTGTCCAATCAGCATTCAGCTGCATGTGTAGCTCCACCTTTTGATACCCTTTCGAAAGGGTGCCGAAAAGTGGTACGGTACAGTTCAGTACGCTTTTTGACAGTGGAAACGGCCATAAAAGCGTACAACACCGAACCGTACCACTCAGTGGAAACGGGCCATAAAGGCATGGAGATTAAAAGTAAGTTTTCCAACTTGATCAATTGAGTTTGATAGAAGGTAATACCCTTTACATACAAATTTGTACATGTGATCCTCTGTTGAAAGCTGTCATCATTTTGACCCATAAAAGTGACCGTTATATTTCCTGTGAGAAAACTACAAAAACCAAGAAGCTAGTTTATTTATTTAACTTAATTTTTTTTTTATAAAATATTTTAAGAATTTATAGTTAAGCAGCTTTCAACAAAAAAAAATAAAATAAATTCCACCTGGGGTCCTTTCGCGTGTGAGGCAAACTTGATAACCACAACACTACAGAAACTCTGATAAACAACTTGACCCACAAAAAAAAAATAATAAAAAAAAGTAATTTTCATTTAAACAAACGATTACAAGTGATTACAAACCTTTGAAAGTTTTTTTTTCACACAGACAAAAAAAAATTACTGAAAGAATGGTGAAAGAATGTTGAAAACCTATAACCATTCACATTCATAGTAGGAAAAACAAATACGAAGAAAGTCAATGTTATATGTTTTTATACAATTTTCAAAATATCTTCAATTGTGTTTGGCAGAAGAAACTCAAATTGGTTTGTGACAAGTGAAGAGTGAGTAAACTATAACATAATTTTTTTAGGTGAACAACCCCTTAAAAAGCTCCCTTGTCAGATTAAATGTATTTGTTAGTTTGTTTGTTTATGTGATTGACTGTTTAGCCTACTTCTTTGTTTACTTATTTATTTATGTGCAACTTACTGCTATTAATTTTCATTAACTGGCACACTCCTGTTAAGTTCCCCCTCAACCTCTGGTGCAGTCAATCATTCAACAGCAGGTGTTTCCGTAGTGTAGTGGTTATCACGTTCGCCTAACACGCGAAAGGTCCCCGGTTCGAGACCGGGCGGAAACAAGCTTTTTAAATTTGGATATTTGGAGCACAAGGCACTGCAGTTCTGTGGAATGACCTCCACCCTGCTAATGAAATTCCTGTGCTTTTTCCAGAAAAAAACAACAACAAATTAATCGTAGTTTACATGGTTCACCCTGCAGGGACAAAACCTCTCATTGTGCTCTTCTAGCATGTTTAGCCACAACTAAAATTCCTTCAGCTTTTGAACAATGAAAAGTACTTCTTTAAAAAATCAAGTGTTCAAATTTGCTCTTGCTTTTGATCTCTATTAAACAGATTTTGGACACATGTATTTAAACTCAGTTCCTCTCTTTTTCACACACATCACCATCCTGATAATAATTTGCATCCAAATATGCCTTTTCACAGTCTTCGCAAAACTGTTTAGGAGCTTCTGTTGTGTAAGAGGCCCCATACTGTGCCATAGGTGTCTCCACTCACACACAAAGATGGCAACAAAGTACTATGTTACAAATGTCCGCTTTAAGTTCGTCTGGAAGACCATTTTGTTTTATTGTAGCACTACAAGAGACAGGCAATTAAGGGCACATTCCAGAGCTGACTGTTGCCCCGTAATAGTTTACAGCAACGGAGGGCAGGCAGATGAGGAGATCCTTTACACTCGATCCCAGCAACGCTTGCTTCTATAGAAACTCATAAAACATCCTTTGCTTTCTTTATAAAGCAAACATAGAAAGTTGTTTAGCTGATTTGACTCTTGGATCTAGAAACACAATACCAAAAGTGTAACAGAAGTCTAGGGCTAGTAAGTAAATGTTTTTATTTTTATGTTTCTAACACACTTTAAAAGTTTCTAACAACTTTTAAAAAGTTTACAAAATAATAGTTTAAAGTTCTCTAACAATTCTCAAGTTTTGTGGATCATTGCATATTTAAACAACTATGATTTTATAGGCTTTCACAATTCTGAATTTATACTTTTTGTAGAATTGTGAGATGTAAGATTGCAATTGCTTAAAATTACAGTTTAAGCCAAAATTATGATATACAAAGTTACAATTGTGAGTAAAATTGAACTACAAAACAAAGTTGCTAATGCGAGTTTAAAGTCTAAATAACAAGATGCTACTTCACAGTTCTGAGAAAAAACAGAACATATTAAATTGTGAGAAAGTCAGAACTGTGAGATAAAATATCACACAAAAAAAAAACTTTCTCATTAAAAAATGATGAAAATGTAATTTTGATCAAATATGATTATCATTTTAAAATAAAACAACTGACTAATGCCATTGGTTCTGAAAAAACAAGTAATTTCAGAAATTGGAGCAGAACTAATAAATAAATCATAAAAGAATTGTGAAACGAATAAAATTCTAATAAACTTTCTTTTAAAAAATGAAAAATCTCACAGGGCCCTGAAGGCCTTGAGGTTTCTTATGCCTGCTTTAAACTAATGTGTCAATCATTAGTATTTATAATATTTTATATATAATATTGATTAAAAAAATTATCTGTTGCGTTTTAGCAGTCTATCTGGATTTATTTTTATTAACTCCCCTTCAGTTCGCTCACAACCACCAGGGCAAAAACCTAAGGGGCACCACATGTTTTTGTAGTGTAGTAGGTATCATGTTCGCCTAACACGCAAAACAATACTTTTAAAATTTGGTTAACTGGGGCAAATAAAATCATGTAGAGTAAATGTTACTTTTCCAACTTAATAAATTGAGTTAGATAAAAGGTAAGACCTTTGTAATACAAATTGGTACATGTGGTCCTTTGCTGAAAGCTATTGACATTTTGATGAAAACAAAAGTAACCCTGTTATTTTCTGTGAGAAAACTACAAAAACCAGTGAGCTAAATATTCTTTTTTTCAGAAAATATTGTAAGAAGTTATAGGTAAGCAGCTTTCAACAAATAACGAATAAAAAAAAATTGTTTCCTCCCGGTTTCAAACCGGGGACCTTTCGCGTGTGAGGCGAACGTGATAACCACTACACTACGGAAACCCTGATGGACAACTGTTTTTTTTGCAATGAAAAAAAGGTCATATTCACCCAAAAAGCAAGACCAAGCAAAAAAACGGAAATATACAAGTGATTACAAACAATTTCTTTTTCTGTCAAACACAAAATTAAACAAACGGGTTGGACAATAAAACTGAAACACTGGCCAATTTAGCGTTAGAGGGTCATGGCTAAATTTGACAAGCCTGTTGACCAATCTCCCAGATAGCACACATGCGTCGCAGAGACGTCTGCTGGACATCCGCGGTTTCATCTGGGAGACGTCTTATTTAGGTCGTTTGCTCATCGGGAAAACGTCGTATAGACGTCCTTGTCAGACATTCAAACAACGTCTATGCGATGCATCGCAGATGTTCATTATTAGAATGTTATATCTGTGAGACATCTTATTTATGTAGCATAGACGTCGTTTTTTTATTATTTTTATTTAGACATCCCCTCATGAAAACGGCTATAAATAACAGTTGCAGTTACACTGATTATACATCCGTCTACACATAGATGATAAGCTCAAGTATTTTTCACTCAAAATGAAATGACACAACGGCTAAGGAATCATTTGTAGAATTTTATTATTCAATCATGCATTCATTCATTCAATCATTCATTTTCTTTTCGGCTTGATCCCTTTATTAATCTGGGGTCGCCACAGGTATGCAACACCAATCTATCCAGCATATGTTTTACGCGGATGCCCTTCCAGCCGCAACCCATCACTGGGAAATGTATTATATTATATTATATTATATTATATTATATTATATTATATTATATTATATTATATTATATTATATTATATAAAATTATTTTATATGATATTATTTTATATTAAATTATATTATATTATATTACAATATTTTATATTAAATTAGATTATTTTATATTAGATTATTTTATAATTTATATTATATTGTATTATATTATATTAGAATATATTATATTATTTCATGTTATATTATATTACATTATTTTATACTATATTGTATTATATTAGAATATATTATTTAATATTATAATATATTATTTTATATTATATATTTATAATATTATTTTATATTATATTAGAATATATTATATTATTTTATATTATATATTTCATTATTTTATATTATATTAGAATATATTATATTATATAATTTTATTTTATACATTAAATTATATTATTTTATATTATATTATATTAGAATGTATTATAATTTATATTTTTCAGAACCAAACAAAACACATTTAAAGTGATCAAGTCGCTTAAGAGTCCATTCTTTCTGGGGCCAAGCGGAGGAAGTCTTTAAAATGTTTTCTGTTTCTGCCTTGTTGAAGACGGAAGCACGGGGTTCCTCAGCTGCACCTGTTAAAGAATAAAAAAAGTTATTTTACCAACCAAAATTAATACACACCATCACAATTATTGCATTTGATTGCATAATAATAATAATAATTAAAAATCTAATAAGAAGAAGAAGAAGGAAAAAGGATATGTCTAAAAATTCGTTTTTCAGCCTTCACCTCCGAGTGCTCTTAATTTTTTTCATGACCACATTTGTTTAGTGTTGTTATCGTATTATTATTATTACTATTATTATTATTTGTTATATATTTGTTGTCATATATTCTCTATGTATTTATGAATATGTTTTGTTTATTCGTTCACCTGTCGGGATTTACAGAGGTCAAGCATCGCGTGTCGCATAGGAAGCATGTGTGCTTGAATATAAATCTCATTTTTGACCATATTGCATTGATTTTCCTAATTTATTCGTTTGCTGGAAATTAGAACTGAATTTAGAAACTGCTTTGAAAATTATTTGATCGTAATAAACAAACTTAAGAACCACACAAGATTATTGTGATTTTGCGACTATGCTTGCGAATGTTCGCTGAAACGAGAAACAAATCGCTGGACGATATAACGGCAATTCTGTGTTTTAATTCTGAAATTACATTTAACTGTCTCATTTGTCCAATGATTTTGAGAAACCCCAGGGTGGTTGTAATGTAAAATGCAGTGGAGTAGCCACTACATTACAATAAGCATTTTATCTTTATAAATATCCACACAGTGTCTCTTTCTTCAAGCATTTTTCTGAACAAAGTTCACAAAGTAAAATGCCCATCAGACGCGCGATTTCAGTGCTGAAAATAGATTTAGAAAGCATGTGCTTGTTCAAACGACATAAAGGAATCAAAATGGAACTATGCTGGCACGATGGATGATTTTGTTTTTACAGGAAAATCAATTAAAAAAAATAAGCCAATCTACTGTTTTATGTTTGGTTATGCAGTTAATAATAAGACATTACTCTTGAATATTTATTTTTTAACAGTTTGTGTTTTGTCTGTTTGGTTTAGCTGAATATAAGCGGTCTTCACTTCTCAATCCTTAATTGCTATTCGTTCATCTTGTTTAATTTATAGATAACTGATACAAATTATAATAAATGAAATACCTTCTTAAAAAAACTTTTTTTTCAATAGAAATAATAAATTATAAAAAATAATTACCTATAATAAACTGACAAATTGCAAATCAAACAAAAAAAAAACAGCATTTTTTTATTTAATAGTATTTTAAATCATATACATTTTTTATCATTAAATCAAGCTGAACAATCTATGTATTTTGTTAATGATCTGTTAACACCAGTTTCAACACTATTTTAGCCTACTTTTGATTGGTTGCTGTTAATTTCCAGTGATTTTGAAATAATACTTAGATTGTAAATATTTTTAGACTTTGCTATCCGATAATGATTCACCGTTCTCATGTAATCAATATAATATTCTTCAGATGTTACTCTCAAATAAATGAAAACATTGCTTCAAAGAATTAATGTTAAATAGAGGTGCAAAAGCTTAAGTCCGCCTATTTATTATAAGATAACCACAACGTCCTCATAAAATAAATAAAAAAAAGAACACCAACAACAGTACTTGCATTAGTATGTACTTGGACAAGTGGTCAAATTCGAGGAACCGACTCTTTTGTGTTCGAAACTTCATCATTGCGCAAGTGCGCATGGTTTCCTAAAGAGCATCACAGTGAGCACGTGGAACTTCGTCGCCGCCAGTCCCCGCAGGAAAACTGAGGTACGTAGTCTGATTCATTGTTATGGATATGTGTGGTCAGTAATATATTTATTCCGTTTTGTTTTAGTAAATTTAATAAGGTAATAACTTTATTTAAACGAACAAAGCTAGGTTTAAACATGTTGCGATGACTGACTGAGCATCAAGTGGATTAATAGTGCCTTTTCAATTTCGAAGAATCTGTTCTTTAAATTTCTTAGAGATCATACGACAAATTGGATGTAAAAGAATGCATATTGTAAAAGTGCACATATACAGTAGGGCTGGGAGATTAATTAATAACCTATCCATAACCGAAATAATTCCCCACGTGGTGATTCTAACACCAATGCTTAGGTTCCACATTTTTACCTCAGCAAAGCTCAAGCGATCGCAGGCATTGTGATTAATATTCAGAGGCATTACAGATCATTAAAAGCAATAGTTTGTTTTATTTTTGATTGTTGTATGACCTAATGTGTCAAGCATTACCCACGTTTCTTCAGCGTATATTAATAATCAAATCGACTGATATTTTTTTATGTTTTCCAATTAGCACATAACATGTATATAGCTCTCTTTTCGTAAAGTGAAGCGCACACATTTTTTCACATTATGATGTACTTTTTACGCTTTATTATTATTTCCTAATTTCCAAGATATACAAGTTTTTAAACTGAAAGTAAAACAAAAACTGATATGTAAAAATTAAATGAATTGAAATAAATAAATGCAATTTGATTAAGTACAAAAGATAATACTTTGAAAATAACAATGATTCAATATTTGGAAAGGAAGTGAAGTGTTAAATTAATCAAAGTTTTGATGTAATGTTTAATCGCCCAGCCCTATACAAGAATCAACAGTTCTAAAACACTCTTGTGTATTAAACATAATTTTACAATATTTGAACAGCATGTGCTAGCTCATATAAGCTTATAAAGATGTAATGACAGTTCCATCTTTAAAATGATTGCCTAAACTGTTCATTGTAAGACATTTGACGTACCTATCACAAGTGTCCCAATATTTGTGTTTTTTAGTCCTCTTTTTTTCTCCTCCACACCAGTTGAGCTGTTTGGCTACTGGAACGAACACTTTGGAGCAAATACGCCATAACTCTAAATTTTTAGAGTTTGTCCTCCTCTGATGGATAACCTCTTTATCTTAAAAATAAAAGATGATATTAAATCTTTACAGTCAGTGCATTATGGCCCAGTTTTACAGACAGGGATGAGCCTAATTCTTAATGTAAGATGTTAAAACTGCTTTTATAAAAATGCATGTGAAAAAATTCAAGAAAACAATACTGGAGTGCATCTTATAACAGAACGATGGCAATGAGATTTTGTAAGGTATGTTAGTGCAAATTAAGTGTTGTCTGTGAAACCGGCCATGTAATAGACATGATTTACTTCACAACAGCTGTAAAATCCTAAATATTCGTACCATCTTTTCCATCATTGGATTTTCGGCTAATTGCCTTTTCCAGTTGTTCAAGGTCTTCCATTGTTTCAATAGGAAAGATGTAATCCTCAATGTCCACCACCATTTGAACACTTGGCCGAAGCAAGAGACTGGACCACTGAAGTTAGATGGTTAATCTTCATGTCCAGCTCATTAAGCTTCTCCAATATTGCCCTCTGCACAGCTCAACACAGTAGGTAGGTCCCTGCAAGCAAATTTTTTTAATACTTCAGTTTATGGTTACCTCAACATTATCTAATGTTAATCTACAGTATATTCACATTAAAGTTTTTTAAAAATGTTAGAATTATAAGACTGTCATAATTATTAGTCACAATTTGATTTTAAATGCAAAGATTAGTTTTAACATGTTAATTGTTAACATTGGTGTAAGTGGAGTAATTCACAGCTTCACATGTATAAAACATAATAATAATTATTCATGAGAAGTAACTGTCTATTAAAAAATACAAATGACTTACTCTTTGCTCTAGCCTGGTGGGTACTTGAGGTTTTCAGTTCAGAGGTTGTGACTTCTAAGGGATTGTACTGAAAATGTAACATTACCATGTTATTAATTACACACTAATTTGCTGTGTTTGCTCTAATGAAGGTTGTTGTACCCCAATAGCTCAATGTGTGGTCCCCAAAGCATCCTCTTGCTCATTTCCATCAGACATGCTCACTGGAAAAGCTGGTGTTGAGAAAGGTCAAGTTGGTAAGTTGTATTTTTTTGTATGTATGTATATATACAATATATACAAAATATATAAAAATATGTATATATACAAAAAAAAAAAAAAAAAAAAAATATATATATATATATATATATATATATATATATATATATAATTGCAATAAATGTGTTTAGGATTTTCTCTGTATAATTTAATATTTTTTTTATTTTTGTTAATTGTAATGTTTTAATCAAGCATATATAAGTATTTAGGTGACCAAACTCTTACTTTAATGGATATAATTGTTTAATAAAACTCTTTAACTCTATAAACATTTGTTTATTTAACCAAAATATATACTCTATTCACTGAAAAATAGATAACATTATTCATATTCAAAAGGGGTTTACTCGTATATGCTGAGCAATTTTTATATATGAAGCAGCCCAGCCATATTTGCAATATTTCAAATTGTATATTGCATATATATATATATATATATATATATATATATATATATATATATATATATATATATATATATATATATATATATATATATATATTTTTTTTTTTTTTTTTTTTTTGTAAAATCCAAATAGGAACTTGTATGACATATATTTAATTTGCATATATCTAAATGCAACAGATTCCAATATGGGCATGATCTTTCTTGACATTAAGATGGTACTTTTTCTACTGTTATAACTAAATTGTGTTCTCTTGTTTGTTATTTAGCTTTAGTTTTACAGTCTGGTCTAACATACAGCTTTAGTTTTACAGTCTGGACATTTCTTTAACAATACAGCCAAATGAAATGCTGAAGTATTTACCTGAAGTGAGACAAACAACTTATGTGGTGCTCTGTCTCGTTTGAAATGCCTGAGCATAGAAAACGTGTCCTCTGTTGGGTTGTACAGAAAATGTTGAAGTAGTGTGAGTATGTGCACCAATTGTCCTTCTGATTTCTTATTTAAAATACTGATTGATTTATTATTATACATTTCATTTTTTTACCTTGATTTTTCAGGTTGAGGTTTATCCCAAGTGTCCTGTGGCTCCACTTCCTGGCAGAACCTCACAGGTACTTCTGGAGATAGAACTGCAATTATTTTCTTTGGAATTATGAAAAGTTAGACGACATTTTCAATTTCAAATACCTGGTTCAATGAAGATTCAGTCTTTAAAGAGGCATGCAATTTTGGACAGAATAAGCACATCATGGAACATACAGTTTGTGCATAATTATTATGCAAGTCAATATCTGGTCATATATTTATTCTATTGACAGGGAGTCATGGCTTTTGCTGGTACTAACAATAAATAGATTAAAATGTAAGAATATGAGAGATGGACTTAAATGAACTCTGATAACTTACTGCCAGATTCTGGAACATAATATATTTTAAGAGTTACAAGAGGAAGTGGTGCTGGTCCTTCTAGATCAGTTCTCAACCTATACCTACAATGGTCTCGGTCTATTTCAGCTTGTGGTTATTTTTCAGTGGGTACACTTAGACACATTGTATCCAATTGTGTCATTCATCGTATCATTCTTTGACACAAGCTGACACATTGTACTTGCTGGTGACTCTAGGGTTCCTGATGCTTTTAAACCTAACTGTTCTAATGATCAATCAGAGGAATTTTTCAAGATGGATGGAAACTTAACTTAAAATAAACACTAAAAACTTCTTTAAACCGATACAAATGGCATGGTGCATGTCCTTTTAGCTCCTAACCTATGCCTATAAATGTCTCAGTGTATTTTGCAACACTCCTGCTTGTGATTATTTTTACGTGGGTGCAATTGATACATTAAGTCAAATTTTGTCGTTTTGACACAGAAGCTGACACATTGTATTTGTGTTGGCACTGGCGAGCTGGGTTTCATAATGATTTAAACCTAACTATTCACCTTAATTATTGCAATCTTATTTCAGAATAATATTTTCTTCTCAGCCATTTTTTGTGACTTCAATCTTCCTATGAGCGTTTCTCACCTCAATTAAAAAAAGAACTAGTGTTGCATTTTCTCCTAGCCATATAATATATATTTTTTGTTTTTAATTGTGGGTTAAATCTGTTTCTTTTTTTTGGGACCATAAAAATATATTTATATAATTTAAATATAATATAAATATATATTTTTAATCAATGTACACACAGCCCCTCATATTGACAGCAAAACAGATTTTAATTTTTTATATTTTTGCAGATTTATTAAAAATTAAAAACTGAAATATCACATGGTCCTAAGTATTCAGACCATTTGCTCAGTATTTAGTAGAAGCACTCTTTTGATGTAATACAGTCATGAGTCTTTTTGGGAAAGATGCAACAAGTTTTTCACACCTGGATTTTGGGACCCTATATATATTTCTATATTTTCACCTAAAGTGGACATTTTTCTCTAGCTTCTGTGTGTATGTTCAGTAAATCCACTTTTAGGGCAAATAATATGTTATTTTCATAGACTTTAAAGTGAAATAAATTAACACAAACATAGGGTCCTGAGAAAAATGTAAATTTTAGAACAAAAATTCAGACGACACGAGATTTTTGCATCTGAACTCTTTATATATATATATATGTACATATATATATATATATATATATATATATATATATATGTATATGTATATATATATATGTATGTATGTATATATATATATATATATATATATATATATATATATATGTATGTATGTATGTATGTATGTATGTATATATATATATATATATATATATATATATATATATATACATACATACACACATACATACATACATACATACATACACGTGTGTGTATATACATATACAGTTGAAGTCAGAATTATTAGCCCCCCCCCCTGAATTTTTTTTCTTTTTTCTTTTGGAAAAAGTATAATTTGTTTTATTTTGGCTACAATAAAAGGAGTTATTTTTTAAACACCATTTTAAGGACAAAATTAATAGCCCTTTAAGCTAATTTTTTTCTTGAATGTCTACAGAACAAACCATTGTTATACAATAACTTGACTAATTACCCCAACCTGCCTAGTTAACCTAATTAACCTAGTTAAGCCTTTAAATGTCACTTTAAGCTGTATAGAAGTGTCTTGAAATATATCTAGTCAAATATTATTTACCGTCATCATGGCAAAAATAAAATAAATCAGTTATTAGAGATGAGTTATTAAAATTATTATGTTTAGAAATGTGTTGAAAAAATATCTCTGTTAAATAGTAATTGGGAAAAAAAATAAACAGGGGGGCGAATAATTCAGGGGCTAATAATTCTGACTTCAACTGTATATATACATACATATAAATACAGGGCTTGACATTAACTTTTCATCACCAAAAGCCCTGTTTGTTTGTTAATGTCAAGCCCTGTATGTGTATATACAGTTGAAGTCAGAATTATAAGCCCCCCTGAATTTTTTGCCTCTGTTTATTTTTCTCCCCAGTTTCTATTTAATGGAGAGATTTTTTTCCACACATTTCTAAACATAATAGTTTTAATAACTCATCTCTGTTTACTGAGTTATTTTATCTTTGCCATGATGACAGTCCATAATATTTGACGGGATATCAAGACACTTCTATATAGCTTAAAGTGACATTTAAAGGCTTATCTAGGTTAATTTGATTAACTAGGCAGGTTAGGGTAATTAGGCAAGTTATTGTATAGTGATGGTTTGTTCTGCAGACTATCAGAAAAATATAGATTAAAGGGGCTAATAATTTTGTCCTCATAGTGGTTTTTAAAAAAATTAATTACTGCTTTTATTGTAGCTGAAATAAAACAAATAATACTTTTTTTCTAGTAGAAAAAACATCAGACGTACTGTGAAAATTTCCTGAATCTGTTACAATTGAACAAAAATTCAAAGGGGGGCTAATAATTGCTAAATGCTAAATAATTGCTAATTGCTAAATATTTGCTAAATGATGTTTAACAGAACAAGGATTTTTTCACAGTATTTCATATAATATTTTTTCTTCTGATAAAAGTCATTAGTTTTTTTTGGGCTAATATATAAATATATATATATATATATATATATATATATATATATATATATATATATATATATATATATATATATATATATATATATATATATATATATATTACTTTGATTTTTTTTTAAACACGTTTAAGGTCAATCATATTAGCAATAAGCGGTAAGCTTTTTTTTTTTCAATTGTCTACAAAACATACCACTGTTATTCAATGACTTACCTAATTACCCTAATTGCCTAATTAACTTAGTTAAGCCTTTGAATTGCAATTTAAGCTGAACACAAGTATAATCTATCTAGTAAACATGTATTGTAATAAAATCTGAATCTCAAAGTTTTTTTTTCAGCATCATTAAAAATTCCTGTATAAGATGCTTTAAGAAAAGGAATGTATTTATATTTATTGTTAGCTAAGATTGGAATAGGTTAAATGTAAAAAATATGATCAGAATATTACATTTAATTAAATTCAATTCAGCTTTATTTGTATAGCGCTTTTACAATGTAGATTGTGTCAAAGCAGCTTCACATAAGTGGTCATAGTAGCTGGATCAGGGTAGTTCAGTTTTAGTGTTTAAGTTCAGTTCAGTTTTTACTTATAACAGTGTAGTAACTGTAGGTCTGTGATGCCTATTCAGCCATCAAAAACTTGAACCAGCCTGTCCTGGTCTTTTGAGTTGTTATGAATGCTGTGAGATTACAGCTATTACAGTTTGTAGTATTCATGAAGAGCCAGTTACCTTGACACGTGGAGAAGGTCTCAAAACAGGCCTGCTGTTGCTTTTCCGCAATCTGTTGGTGGTCATGAACAAATGCTGTTAAAACTGATTTATAGATGTTATATCTCACATAAACATATTACTTTTTACTACACAGATTTTTAAAGCTTAGGTGTTGTTGCTTCTAATTAGCAAATTAAAGTTATTTGTGGCTATTCCTTAGAATGTAATCTTCAAGTTATGATTGTACATTTGATACATTTGAAACTAAATATACCTGATTTTAAAATGGGATTGTGATGTGAAAACTAACGCTGAATTCAAGATTATAATTAAATATATTTATCTTTGTTACTTAAAAATACTAAATGTTGCTGTTCTTTTGCTTTTGAATTTACATTTAAAAGCAACGTGTACTTTGGCAACTTACTTGGGATTTTTTTTTGCAAATATTTCAGATTCAGAGATATTGGAAGTGTACCAAGATTGTATCCATTTTTGGGAAATCTTGTCAAAAGATGCTGAAAGAAACAAAGTATGTAACTAAATTCATGAAAGTATTAGTCTATGGAACATCACGAATTACTGATTTTAATCTTTGTGTAATGTTTATTTACAATGTGTCTCATCCTGCTTACCCAACTCATGTGGAATTCTGGCCTGATGCTTGGTCCAACCTTTTTCTGGTTGTGGTGCCTCCATCAACCGGACACTCTTCAATATCCTGTCTATCTTTTTGTATAGAGGCTACCATGAGTGACCCTCTGAGTACTAAAACTTTGCTACAGATCCGGTACTTTCTTCATGAAGGAGCTCCACCAAGAGGTACATTTTTGTTTTTTTAAAACTGCAAGAACCTAGGCCCCCATAACGTTGAATAATTAAATTTGAGTTGTTTTTGTGCAAATACACAAACTACATTTTGTGCAAAATTATTATGCAAGTTAATATTTAGATTGTATTTTTAAGCACATTTTACCAATTCCAAACATCAATCTTAACCACTAGTATTTTTGTATTAATCATTTATAATTGTTATATAATTGTCCGTCAAGACTGGAAGTGAAAAAAGTACAATGTAAGTCACACTGTATTTCATTAGTCAGTTAGTTGAATTTAAGTTCTCTACATGTCAACTAATTTTCAGAAGATTATAAGCAGACTGTTAAGTTGGGGTTAGGGTTAGTGTAAGTTGACATGTACTTGCAAAGTTTCTTATAGCCAGTTAAATGTCTGTTGAAGGAGCAGTATCAACAGATACTGAGCAGACAGTCTACTAATACTTAAATGGACCATCAAAATAAAGAGTTACCTAATGCAAGAACTTGTGTAAAGAAATTCAAAATTGTAATGAAAAAGTAATGACTATATAAACATTTTTGAACCATTGTTTTCGGACTTATCATTTTATGTAGCATTTTTTAGCATTTGATTAGCATTGCATCCTTTTTAATAATTGTCAATTTTAATAACTTGCTAAATAATAGTACACATTTAAATAAAGCGTTTTTCACTTCTTGCCTTCGTATAAAAATATATATTGGTTATAGTTGTGAGTGAAGTTTGGAATTTACAAAATGCTCTTGAATAAATATCATCTTGCATGATGATTATACACACTGCACTATACAGTATATATTAAAATAAAAAAAGGTAAAAAAAAAATTGGTATAGGAAATTATTTTGTGTGTAAAAGTGGAACTGAAACAAAATAACTGCCGCAAGGGACTAGGAAAGCTTTTGCCTCAATGTTCTCAATTTTGCAGAGCTGGACTGGTCCTGAGATGACATCAACTTGGTAGATGCCAAGTGCGGAGGATGGAAGGGGATAGTCAAAAAAGAGTTCATGTTTGCTGAAGGTAGTGTAGGTCACGTAAATGTCATCATTTTCTGAAAATATGTTTTCTAGCTTTGAAACCTTTCCATTAATGTAGACAAAACGGTTTGCCTGGTCCAATTTCAGAGTGTATGACTCTGTTTGTAGTTCTTTGAACTGTGAAGCTCCAACAAATGACTCCGGTAGAGGGCCAGCAGCATGCGGTTTTCTGAGCACTGGTGCCTTGTTTTTGTCTCTTTTTTTGTTACAGGTGTGCAGTTCTGAGAACCTTCTCACGACTTGACTTAACGGACATGAAGGTTTTCGTAGAAGTTTCTTCAGCTTGTTAAGGTGATTCTCGTAAATGAACGCACTGAAATTGTCAAGGACACCATGGTGTTTTGCATCTTCTGCCAGATGGACAAGACAGTGGACGTTATAAGACAGAAATTTTGGACCGTATAGCTGTCCAAAGTGTGTCACAAACAGTCGGAGAATATCATTGGCATAGTCAATGTGATCACCAATTAGGCTGTCATTGCAAAGGATGAAGATTCCCACAAAAAGCAGCAGGAAGTTTTTGTATGCTTCAGTGGTGAGCAGGTCTTTTAGCATCACAGGGCCTGTGTACAGTAAGAATTGCCTAAACTCAGTTGCCTTCCATCGATCTATTTCTCTGACTGCTCTTGGTTTGCGTGCAAATTCTACAGGCACGTTCTTCTGGGCACTGACTAACCGTTCTGACAGCACAGATGCTTGAAATCCTGACAGCCTGCAAGTTAGAGGGCCCAGTCGAAGCCAAAGGTGTAGAAGCCGCCTCATGACACCAAGGCACACAAGGTGCATGTAGTCAAGGGGGAATCCAGAAACCATGTCCAGGGAGGTTTCCTCCAGAGGTGAGGTGCCATGGTGGTGGTCTATGTCAGTCTTATTTCTAAAGCTCTCATCATTTCTTAGAGGCATGTCAGTTCTAGGAAATGTCATCCTGTTCTCCAGGTACACACCATCCTGTATGCACTTTTCACATCCATGGTAACCTGCATGGCCTTTCACTTTTTTCAGAAATGCACGTGCAGGTGCATCACAGATCATAGAGGTAAGCTTGACTGTTAACTTCAGTCCTTCAAATTCAAATCCATTTCCTAACTCTTTGATTTCAGAGATAAAGTCTTTGAGGTATTCGTCCAGGGAGCTTGGTTTGCTGTCACCACAAAATAACCCTATTGTTACAGGCTCCTCCTGCACCAAGTTTTGTACTTTGCCAAGAATGGGCCAGAATTGAGTTGATGAACTTTTGTATAAAGGAAGACCATCAATGCTCACCTGGAGCTTCAAATCTGTTGTGTTCCTCAAAATGTCCTTGTTGTCATAGAGGACCCCTGAAATGGATTCCAGTAAACCAAAATGGTAGTACTGGCCACCAGCTTTATTTTGCATTTCTTTTTTTGAACGCACTGTTCCTAATAACATCCTTGCATCTTTAGGAAGACTCAGATTATGATTTCGAAGGATGCTGAGTAAGGAATTTAGTGCCACGTGTGTTATTTTGTTTTCTGTTGCCCAACTTGCCAAGTCGTCGTTAAGAGAACTTGAATGCAATTCAGTATCTGCATCAGAGTCCGACTCTGAGTCAGATAGACTAATGAATGATGCACTTGCCATGGTGTTGCTGCATTCAGGTGCATCGACATAAGACAAACAGTCCATGAAGTCAGTATCATCTTCAACAGTGCTGCTTGTATCTGTGCCATCATACTCATCCCTCAACGGTGATGCTGATAACATATCCATTGATTGAAGCTGTTTGTCCACCTTGGCTTTGGCTTTTCTTCGCAGTGTCCAGTAAGACTGTTTTTTGCAATCCATGGCTCTGAGATATTAACACACAAAAAAATGCATTGCCCTAACGTGCAAAGCCAACTACATACAGTGCTTTTCAAATGCAGTATTTGTAGATCCTTACATCACATACTCTGGATATAGCTTTTACATGTAATTGAACTCATTATAAAATTTAAGCTTGTTAAATTAAATGGAGATTAATAGATGATAGACAACCAGAATATGCAATGTTATGGATCCCCAAGATTGGAATTTGGAACTACTTTCTTAAAGACAAATTACACATACCTTATTATTGAGTGTGTGAGCTTTTGATGTAGTTGTCAGGAAAACTCTGTAATTAGAAAAGAGATAAATTGGTAAGGTCAGTTTCGTCGTTCTTATAATGCCTAGAAATAATATAACAAAGCTAAATAAATGTGTAATCACTTTTATGGAGTAAAATTTGTTTAAATAAGAACTAAACTCCTTAAGAATGCCTATATTCTGCTATTCTTTAAAATTAAAAGTTTTTTTTTTGTTTTTTATCTTGCCCAAAATTTAAAGTTACAGTTATGCTAGAAATTACAATTTTATTACCATTTACTCACCATTCACTTTTTTTAACCTGTATGATGTTATTTCTTAGGTTGATTACAAAAAACGATAGTTTGAAGAAAGCTGGAAAATTGTAACCATTGCCTTCGTTTGTATTTGTTTTCCTGCCATAGAAATCTATGGTTACAGGTTTTCAGCTTTTTTCAAAATAACTTTTTCTGTGTCCAACAAAAAGATGTAAACTTGAAATTTGAGGGAGAGTAAATACTGAGTTAATTTTCATTTCTTGGTGAACCCTTTACTGCAGGAGACAAATTGTTATCATAACAAAATTTGAAGGAAGTTAAGATCAACCTATTTATTTATTTATTTATTTATTTTTATTATTTTTTACTAAGATATGGGTTGAGTTGTGGGGTTTGAAACCAGAGGTCTAGGGAGGGTTATGTATTCTAAACTATGCAGATAAAAAAAATCTCCTAACAATTGTTACTAATGTTATTCTTAATATAAGTCATGGAATGAGTTTTTTTTTTCTTTTAAAACAG
The DNA here is from genome assembly GCF_052040795.2 of Danio rerio. Classification (NCBI taxonomy): domain Eukaryota; kingdom Metazoa; phylum Chordata; class Actinopteri; order Cypriniformes; family Danionidae; genus Danio; species Danio rerio. The sequence goes on along the minus strand of NC_141031.1, from coordinate 21,773,031 downwards.
GAAGATTGTTCTATATTCAAAGATTTGTTACTGTTCGCTGATCTTGAGGAAAGTTCCCAGGAGATTTATTTGTTTAATGTTTTAGGCGAATGGCTACAGGATAATATATTTAATTTAATTTGGATTTAATTTGATATTTAAATCGTTGACACTGTTTTATATAATAGAACTTAAATGGCTCGAGAGTAGTTTATGATCATGACTTTAAAGCATATCCTTATCAACAGGTGGCAGTAATACGCCTTTCTATAAATCTGTATGCCAAACGCCAATGTTAAGAAGAAGATTAACCACTTCCACGAGCTTCACGCCACGGCTTTTTACAGGTAAAGTAATTTACTTTTTGTTTCATGGCATATTTATCCTACATAGTAAATGTGTGCGGTCCTAACGTGAGGTAATGTTAAAGCAGGGAATGCGGTATTGCGGAGAAAATTATATATTTTATAGGTAAACGCAGTGTTCGTAAAAATTGTTGAATGGGAAAATGGTAAATGCTGATCACGCTTATATTATAAGCCGTTTTCATCTGTATTTGGCGCTGATCACTAGTTTTTCCACTAACAAAAATATTTTAATATGTTGAAATGACTTGTCAAAACTAACATTTATAAGCTTGCTTTTGAAAGTTGTGCAAACTTTGCAGGACCCTACTCCTTCGAGCGAGTCTGTAATCATGGCATGTTAATAAAGACCGTAGTTTCGTCCTTAAGCATTCAACAGCGTTCACGCGTTACTTTTCTCATCGCTGTTGGACCAAACAAATCAGTATTTTCCCGCTCCGGCCTGCAGTTGGGCCACGTCATTTCGATTATTTACCATGGTTTACTATAGATAAACAAGTAAATACATATTTAATAAAAATGGTTGATGTAGTTATGCCATCGTAATCATAGTTTTTCTGTTTTTTTTAATAGATACGCATTTTAAGCTTTTCAGGTAACGTTAAGTACTTTTTAATAAATGCGCTAATAATCATGGTTTTACGGTACAAAAAAATCCTTGAATAGATGGCACATAAGTAATCTTGTGTCGGAAGGCTGACATTTAACGTTAATAAAACTAATACTTACCAACAACCGACAAATGAACCTTAAGCTTAACCGAATAAACAATGGAAAAAAACGTAAATATGTAAACAAACGAATAACCACGAATGAACAAGATCGAACAGGATTGTATGTACAAATTAATGTATTTACAGAATATTCTTAAGCTAAAAAGCCAACTATTGTAAAAAAAATAAAAATAAATAAACGTTGAGGATGCTCTCTGTCATCTGTTTGCTAACTGCCGTTGGTGATGTGACGTAATCGCCTCACTACGTGTCACCCTCACCCAGACTTGAGCAGGGTAACAGAAATGTCCTGTATAATATAAATGTCTAAATTGTTAGAAATTAATTAATTTGTTAAATATATGTATTTTTATTTAATCCTATTATTAATATTATTATTAGTGGTTCAAGTGTGAAGCGCTGAAACCCTAATGTTTTTGTTGTTTTGTATTATTCCTGTTTTCAACATTATTATTATTATTATTATTATTATTATTATGGCCTAGTTTTTCACTAATGAATAATCTGTCCATAAAAAAACTACATGCCATACACCACATTCTCTACGTATTTCTTTACTACTGTTAACTCTTCAGCTGTTCTGTCACATTTTTGGTAGTGTGAAAAGTCATCACTCACTGTACATAATATTAGAATGTCATTATTACAATGACCCTTGAAACGTGCTACAGTGAGTACAAAACTATTACATTTACCAAATAAATGTTCAGGTTTTTTTCTCGTAATGTTAAGTGGACATTCTTCAAAAGCAGTATTAATTATTTATTTGTGTGTAATATAAAAGGTTATTGTTTTATGTGATTTGTTTATCTTTAATATCCAAATAATTTGAATAATTTTAGGGGTGCAAATTTCCGATATCAGGAAAAATATTATTTGTTGATTGTATTATTATTTTTTTCAGGTGTTTTTGATTAAGTTTCTTAAGTATGTTTCCCCTATCATTGGTAATGTTGTGAATGCATAAAAAGTACTAAATTCCTACATTTAATTCATGGAAACATTAATTAATGAACGGTCATGTACTAGAGAGTTGATTTTAATTTTTTGAATTAGCGTATATTAACATAAAAATATATCCTTACCTGTCTCATGCAGAATTCTGTTCTGATGTTGAGCTGTGGTCCCTTCATCCAGACGCTCTTCGAAAACCAGTCTCTTTCACAGACATCAGGTACTTTTTTTTGTGTGTGTGTGTGTGTGTGTGATTTAGTATCACGTGATAACTTGCTACATAATGTCATATTCAATGTGCAATATAAGGCTTAAAATGTTACAGTTAAGGGTATGAAAATTTCTTGAACTAGAGCTGCAGAGTTGTATGAAATAATCAATTTATTTTTTTTGGGCTTATATTAAAGATTGTGTGTGTGTGTGTGTGTGTGTGTGTGTAACATTTGGAAATAATTAAAATAAATATAGACTAAATCAAGACTAAACATATCTGTAAAAAATTAAAAAAAACTGTGCTTTTTTGTTGTTGAATCAAATGTAAGAACTCTGAACCAAAAATTTTATATGTCTCCATATAGTATGTTCATAGTAAATATCAGAGATAACAAAAGTACATGCATACTTAAGTACAAGTTCTCCTGTTAAAAATGTCAGGTAAAATTTGAAGTATTGATTATACTTTTGTAAAGTATAAAAAGTAAAAAAAAAAAAAAAAGTAAAGAAGGATGGCCTCAAACATGTACACAAGTTAAAAGATTCTAATAACCTGTTTTAGTTTCATGCTTGTAAATATATTGCACATCATATATACATTTATACAAAAAAAACAACAAAAAAAACTTGCATTACATTTTTAAATTTTTTTTACCTGATAATGCCTATTTTCAGCAGGAAAGTAGCCAAATACTAAAGCTCTGCAATCCCAATAGCACTTAAAATGTTGCTCCATTGTCTTGGCACAAACTCACAACCATCAGGTGCCAGTCATGTTCTTACACTCTTAAATTTAACACTTAATTTAGTCTGAAACATTTTTTTCTTTTGCCTTAAATTTCACTATTTTTTTCTTCTTTTTTTTGCATTTACCCTCCTATTGACTTATGGGTCAAATAACGCCAACATTTTAACAGCAGAAAACAAATACCCTAAACCAGGGATCACTAAAGTTGCAGTCTGTTCTGTAATGTTACGCAGAGTCAGTTTTTTTTTTTTTTTTTTTTTTTTTTGCACGTTATTTTGACAATACAAGGCTTTCCCAGTTTTTATGATGCACACAAAGATTCTCTTTTCTGGCTATGCTACATGCTTTTTAATATTAAGCTATTTTCTTTAAACCATAAATGTATATTTTCCTGCCATGGGTTTATTAATAAACAATCCCTCGCCTGAACTTGCCGCGAGAGAGATTGATTATTGAAAGCACATAATCAGCAAAGAAAAATCATATACTCGTACACAATCTTTAAAATAATTAAATTTTTAAAAATTTGCAAATATATAAGTGAGATTTGTGATACAATTACACTAAAGCAATCCTTAAATCCTTTCCTCTGAGCAAAATAAATCATCCATCTGTATAGTAGAGTAGTGGAGATACAACAAAAATGTAATTTGTATATTTTTCTTGGAAAAAATGTATTTTTGAAACTAATTTAGTTTGCTATATTTTTTTACTTAATTTTTATGATTCTTTGTTCAGTTATTAATAAACAAGAATAATGAATAACATTTGAGTTCATGCGCTTCCAAACAAGTCCGCTATAAACACTTTCCGCTATAAACACCTTAATATTTTAGAAGTTTGTTCAACCAATAATTGATCTTATCCAGCCGTGTCCCACCCATAAGCAAGCTGTAAATATGCATGCAGCCTATTTTTTGATTACCTGACCAGCGCATTAACAGCAGCACCCACTGATATAACCAAGAAATTATGAGCTCCAAATTTGCACAGTGTTGTCATCCACGTGACTGAACTCGTCGTGAAGATGGGGGAAAATTAAACATGCTAGACTTGCTGCGACGATGTCGTGAAGGGTCGCAGACATGGTATCGGTTGAACTATGCCACATTTCACGAGAAGAAACGATTGAATCTTGTCACGACGCCCATTTGTCGTTTCCGATTCCCTGCGACACCCTACGTCAAGAAAATCGTGCCTAAATCGTGTAATCTGAAAGGGGCTTAAGTCAAGAATACAGCATTTGTAACTATTTATTAATTGATACTAACAGTTATTAATGTAGAGTTCATGCTTAAAGTAAATTCATTAAACTCATGTTTAATAAATGATTCATGGTGTAGTGTTACCAAATATCCTGCTTCAACATTTATGAATACTGTCTTGCTAAAAAAGCTTCCACACTTATTCAGGTACATTTTAGCATTAAAAATGCACCCTTTACTGTAGTCAAAAAAAGAGTGTTGACCACTGAGTAAACACTGATGAAATGCTACACACTGATGAGGGAAAACATGAACATTCAGTTTGTGATGAAGATATGGTTGTTTCTTTGTGATTAAATAGATTTGAAGACTTAAATATAAATTTCCTGGTTTATTTTTCGAAGTTTAATGAAGCCAACCCAATTTTGACCCAAAGGACAAACAGTGAAGACAGAATTCTAGGCAACATAGTCAAACAGCAGCAGATTTTAGCAGTTCCCTTGATTTAAGTGTTTGTTTTTTCAGAGTACTGTGGATATTTTACATTTATTATATCTATTCAATGCAAAAAGCAGCATACAATGGTGTAGGTTTCCCTTTAACAGTTACATCCTACTGTTTCTACTGTAGCATAAATGTGGCTAGAATAAAAGATGAAAAAATTATGTATTCCCTTTTTTCCATGCCCTAAAAAATATTGGAATCAGAATACAGAACTGATAAGAACCCGTTTCGCTAAAATTAAGATGATACCCAATCCTGCACAGGTGCGATTACAACCTTTAAAACTTTTTAAATTATCTTTTTTACCGTGTGATAAATTCTTGATCCTTTGAATTATAATCGCATGCGTAAAAATACACGTACAGTAATTTCGATGTTCTAAAATATTTAAACTTTTAAAATCAACAGTGTATATATGTATAATGCTAAAACTGTAAGAGTGTAAATTTAGAAAGTGGGAATTAATCAGAAATCAAGGAAATAAATTATATTTTTTGTTCAGAAAATTGCACATTTATTTTGTAGTTTTAGATTAAAAGATCAGAGAAAGCATGTACAGTACATACACAGTAGCTGAAAAAGGACAATTTCTCAAGCATTTAAAAGCCAGGTTTAACTGGTAATGTGCTTCATTTACCTATGATCTGATTGACCTAAATGGATCCGGTGTAATTGGCTTCAGTCATATTTCTGTCACCGTCTCCATCTTTCTTAGCCATCCTTGAATTTCTCATGCTAAACTTCATGCATACAGTACGTGATCATAGGTTAGGAAAGCAGGCACGGCACGCATGTATGCTATACCAAAAAGATAAATTGATGAATCAGCAAGGGGCTCAAATTGGGTAATGACAAGTAACATGAATCATGTCACAAAACACATCAAGACAAAAGTAACAAACCTGTTTTACATGTGTAATGAGTAGAAAGTACAGGTATTTGTAAAAATGTAAAGCGTAAAAGTAAAAATTTGTCAAAATAATTAAGTACTGATACCTAACAAATCTACTTAAGTACAGTAACAAACTATTTGTATTTCATTTCTTTTTCTCATTTTTTAGTTGTGCCATTTTTTTGCGTCTATGCTTTAAAAGAGACAAAATGAAAATTGTAGCCTTTGTTTTCTATGCTTTTTGCAACATAATTTGCCCAGATAACTGCTGTAAATCTCAGCTTATGTCCATTGAGGTTTAAGGAATTTTGGATGGAGAGATTTCCATACTGAATCTCACTGTGTTTTTCAAGTTCTCTGATCTCGGCAGAAGTGAATTATAGACAATGGCCCCCTAGACATGGCCTTGCTACAGAAGCTCTGCTCATAACTATGATGCAGCCCAAATAAGTTTTGTAATACAGACTTTCATATCAGTTTACACTTTAGGCCATGTACATTTTGTAAATTTGTTTATTAAAAATAATAATAATAATAATTATAATAATAATTAGTTTTACTGCAATCACCTTGGTTTATTAATTTGTTTTAATAATGTTTTTCATACAGACCCTTTACTGTATTAAGCTGCATAACCTGTTTAGATAAAAAAAAAAAAAAAACTCAAATGTCAATCTTACAGATTTTGAATGTGGTTTTAGTACTTGGCTGCATTGAATATTTGCTTATGACTAGTAAACAATACAGTAAGTTTGTGTAGAAACTCTTATTACCAGAATGTATATTGTTACAGTCCGTCTATAATAATTTTTTTGTCTATTTATCAGGGTCCAGTGACTACTTTTGGGGGGTCTGCAAACTTCCAATGAGGACCATTGACCAATTGAAAAGGATTCACTCAAGGAGGGATTAAATGCCACCATCTCACCCCAATACCTTGGAAATTATGGGTCAATTATTGGGTGATGGCTTTTCCACCACCAAAACGCTTGTAAATAGTTGCCTAAAACACATGAATAGTTAATTGTTTTAGGCTGGAACCGTTTATTTTAATTTCTAATAATACATTTTAAAATATAATTGTATAAAATGCCATGTTGTTTTATGTATTGTAAATAAACAAGTCATTCAGCACCATTTCAGTAAGTAACTAATGTCAAGCAGTTGTGACTGTTGCGCATAATTATTGTGATGCTGTATAAAGTAATATCAAAGGTGACAACATACTTGCCACACAATTTTTATATCAATTGACATGACAAAAGTGCAGTTGAGGCATGACAATGTCAAAGTTGCATCAACAGCAGCTTGTAAATGGGATGATTTTGAATTAAAACTTTCTTGAAATTATTATAATTTTAATTGGTGTCAATGATCCCTTTGATGCAAATTCGAGTGACTATTTACCTCACAATCGCATAACATGTTGTATTTGGTTATGACAAATGGGGAAAGTCAAAATTTGTCAGCAACTTGTACAAACTGTTCTGCTTGATTTTGAATTATCTGCAGATTAATTTGGGCATGCATTCATGGCAGCTTGGTGTATGTTTCAATCATGGCTATCAGCTTTTACAACAGTACTGCAAAATAAATTCTCAACATCTGAAGTGGATCTTAAATGGAAGTTCTTTTCTACTTAACTTCATTTTAAAAAAGTGTTAAGTCATGTTTATCAATTTGATTTATTTAGCACATCTGTACATACAATACAAACACCAAATACATCTGTGCACGGTCGTATATTATATGTGTTCACTGGCCAATGTTGTGGATAATTTTGTAAGACTTTTTTTCTCTCTTGTAAATAATAGTATTTTATTGTCTATCACAATGATCATTTAAAATAATCTTTTCATTTGCAACAATGTATAAACTGCCAAAGGTTAGTGAATTTTGTGAGGCAGTATAAATTGAATTTAGTTTGTATAGTGCATTTTCTTAAAAGGCTTTTTCCTTTTCATTATCAAGGTTTGTTTGTTAATTAATTTAGCAATTGTTGGTTTTGGCTTATTCACTTGAGGTTTAATTATTTTGAGCAAAATATGAAAAAGGGTTGTCTGTGTAGTACATCACTTTTTTAAATCCATGGCATGGGTCGGCTTTAAATGGCAATTTTTTTTTTAATCACCCTTAACCGAATTGTTACTCAAATTATTAAGCTTGTATATTGGACTTGAAATGGCAACTATATATATATATATATATATATATATATATATATATATATATATATATATATATATATATATGTATCTATATGTATATGCTTTTAGCAAAATAACACTGTCGGCCAATAAAAAGCAGGTAAGAGTACTGCTGTTCTTTATTTATTTATTTTTTTGCATATACATTACTCAACCTATTGATAGATCATGAAATCTAACAAAAACAAAACTCTAAAAAAAAAGATATAAGGCTGTGTGCATGATGGGTCCAAAATGTGTTCGTGTGTTTGGATGTGTGTGTGCTGTACTGTATTTTTATTTCTTATGAAAATAAATTAAATTATTAAAAAAAGTTTCAATAGTTATTAATTCTGTGAACATATACAGTTTTCATTATTCTAACTAAAGAAGCAGTGCATAAAATAAACTGGCAGTACTAGACAGTACTAAAACCGGCATAAAAAAATAATCAAGCTTAAAATTTGAACGTCATGAATGCTAAATACATTATCAGTGACATTGCCTTAAACCCCATGCGTCGTGACATCTCTGACAGTAAACTAATTTGACACATTGACATTTCCTCATTCTAGTTCAAGCTGCTATGGTCGCGTCTGTTGTCAGCTTGCCTCGGTAATTTCAGGAGTCCAAGATTCGTCGTATAGACGGCGTATAGAGGTCAAGAAGACGGCTCCTTAACAAATGAAAACGTTCGATCGAATGCGATGTTTAGCAGATGTTACGATCTTTCAAAGACGTCTCCGCGACGTACGTGTGCTATCTGGGTCTTCATTGATTGCACATTCCACCAGTAAAGCTGCGGTCACACTAGAGTTTGAGCTTGCGAAATTCTGTTGTACTGTGCTGTGAAAAGGAGCAGGATTAAACATGATAATTAGACTTTTATAAATGCAAATGATTGGTCCATATTTTAAATTTTGTCCGGAGAGGTCATGTTTTGATCTTCGATTGGTCTCACGCAGGTCTCATGCAGTGATGCGATTTCGCAGATCAGAGTTCACCAAGCTTGAACTTTCCAGAGCAGCGAATTGAGAAACTTGTTACACAAGATTGCGTTGCCGATCTGAAGCATTCGCGTGCGTATTAATGGAAGTCTATGGGGAGAAAAGAGCAGTGTGACCACAGCTTAAGAGCAGAGCGTGAAGCTTTAATTGGCAGAGTGATAGCACAGTTTTGCTTAAAATATTGCAATGCACAGAACTTTATTGGTGACATAGCAGAGTTCAAACGAGGACAAATTATTGATGTGCATCTTGCTGGCGCATCTGTGACCAAGACAGCAGGTCAGCAAACCACCAAGAAGAATCACATCCAACAAGAGTAACTGTGGATGAAAAAACACACACAAAAAAAAAAAAACACGAGGATGATCTGATGTGGTATTGGCCACAAAACAAGGCTCTACACCATACTAATAAATTATTGTGGTCTAAACCCCAGTGTTTCAGTTTCACTGTCCAAAACCTGTAAGTTTGATATACCAGAATTTTTCATAATAACAGAAGAAAGAAACTCATAAAAGGTTTTAAAAATTTGAGGTTGATTAAATTATTAAGTAAGTTTCACTTTAGGTTCCCTAAGCCTTCAATAAATTGTTCAAACTGCAAGATCTGAGGATACAAATGTTACAACTTATTTCATAAACCATCTAAAACTGATGAAAATATTTTAGAATTTGGTGCAATTTAATAATAATAATAATAATAATAATAATAATAATAATAATAATAATAATAATAATTTTTTATAATGCGCTTTTCTCATACCCAAAGCGCTAACAGGCATACAAGGCAAACAAAGCAGAACATTAAAAACAGTAAAAAAGAAAACAATAAAGCAATAAAATATGACCGATTCAATACAATTGGATGATAAAATTAACAAAAATAATCAATCTAAGTTAAAAGTTAAAAGTTGAAAAGTTTCTTAAAACATTCTGGAGAAACAGCATTCCTGATGCTGATGGGTAGGCCATTCTATAACTTAGGTGCACTGTACAAAAAAGCACAACCACCAATAGTCTTCAGTTTACAGCGTGGCTGATACAACAAAATAGCAGATGAAGAATGAAGACTCCGGGTGGGAGTGGCCAAAGTTACCAGGCCACAGATGTAGTCAGGTGCTACCTAATGCACTGCTTTGTATGTTAAAATCAGAGTCTCAAAATCAATATGTGACTTAACAGGAAGCCAGTGAAGTTGCTGAAGTACAGGAGTTTAAGAGACAATACACTCAACAATGTGTGACTATATGAAGATATTTTAAAGAACGCTTTTGTGAATCAAGTGAAAGTCAGTGAGGTCTAAAACAACACTGAACTCCTATGACTTACATTGTATACTCCAAAACACACAGAACATTATCATGTCAAGCAAGGTCTATGAAGCAAGGTCTTGCTTACTACATATTAGAATAAATCACATCTGCATTCACAGAAATGCATTCTGTGCCTGAAAAAGTGTTGGCTTTTGGACTTGCCAAGCAAAAATGAAGCCTAAATGTCAAGGAAGTATGAATAGCTAGCTTAGTGTACGCTGTTATCTTTTAGCACACAGGTCCTGCAAATTACCTGCTGGCTCAGACATGCACCATCAGCTCTATTCAAATTCTTCTGAATCCCCCTATGGTGACTCTATAGGCAAAGACCTCTAGTGTGAATGTCCACTGAATATTTCAAGAGCTTAGAAATGCTGATTCAATTTAATACTACTAACCATATACAAAAGCAAAACACTGTTTACCAAAACCTGACAATCAGACGATCAAAAGGAGACAATCAGGATCTGGTCAGATAACTCGTTTCTCCTTCTAATGCATGAGCGTAAAGCGAAATGCATGTTTAGAATTAGAAGTTGAGCGTCTTACCTCCATTTATGCAGAATGAAGCCTGGACACTGCTCTCCACACACGTTGCATGGCTGTCCTCTTTCTAGGTCATCAAGCACAGTGGGCTGCAAAGGTTGAGAAATGGTCCAGGAGTTATTTCTCATATCAGCAAGTTCATAATTTATGCTCTAAATCTGTGAAATGTAACTGATGTCAAAATATCTGTGGCAAATGTATAGGAATGAATGCATGCAAATCATTAAGAACATCAAAATATGCATTAAATCCAAACATATCCATACATTTCTTGGTATTATATTGTGAATTAGGGCTGCACAATATATCGTTTCAGCATCGATGTTGCAATGGGATCCTTCGCAATAGACACATCGCTGGATATATGCAATGTTGAGTTTGTATTATAATTTATCATTAGCGCGTGTTTCTAATGCCAATGATTGTATTTTAAAAGCATTTAGGTATAAGAAATTGTACCATTTGTGGCCTTAACTACAATTAATTTTATGAAATTGTTTTTATTTTTATGATTTAATTACTGTACTTGAATAATGTTAGACTCAGGAAATGATAAAACACTATTTCAATCGTATCATTGTCTTGATTATATTTACAGATTGTTATGCATGAAAATAACTCACAACATGGGCAAATACAGAAATGCACTGCAAAAAGCACAGACCACAACGAAATTTTTGTCAGGGGATTTCAAAAAGTTTATAGATTGTTTATTAGATTTTATGGAGGTGTACTCCCACTGAAGAATTCCAAATTATCTAACATGATACATCTTTCCAACTAAAGATATTAAGTCATCTGGTGAAGTTGTATTCATAACACAATGTGAGATTTCCCAATAGAGTGCAGCCCTAATGTGAACACATATTCATATTTCAATATCTCATTGAGTAACTGAGCAGCTGTTCGGATTCTGACCAAAAATAAAGCACTTTCCTTAACATTCAAGCCATTCAAGTTTTTTTTCATAAGGCTTAGAGTAAAATACTGATCCAATGCAATTCACACAGCAACACATCTGCCCAAATGTTGACATATCATTGCACTGACGACACGCTTGTGGTGAATAACTAATCTCTGAAGCTCACAGTTAAATGCAACAAAATATTTCTAACTAATATGATAATAGACGTTTCGGACTGCAACATTAGACTTGTCTGATGTAGCAGCTCTGTGTTTGTTGTTCGCAACTTCACACATCAACAGTCAGCATATTTACATCTTTTCATTTCTTCCAAACAACTCACAATAAATAGCTAGCATTTCTGAAATGTCTCACGGACTCGCGTGGACCAACCGTGCGTAAAACTACAAGGTGTTACAATGAAATCACCCTTGTACAATTTTACTCACCGACCGGCAGGAGTTTCTCTTTTTAAGGCTTCGAACAAACATGACAGCTTGAAGAAATGAGTCTTAAAGCGAATTGAAACGGGTCAGCGAGTCAATATATAGAACTGCTCATCGCCGTGCGCTCTTTCGGTCTGTCCCATCCGTTTGGCTGCGCGCTTGTGAATGAAATTACTGCATTTCCGGAGACAGCAGCGGTTTTTGAAAGAAAACTTGTAAATGTCAGGTACATTCCGGTGTAAATGTGAGAGACCTGTTCTGTTGTTGCATCTGCATGAATCACTGATTTTGACCGTTTTTAATCTCATTCAAAAAAGGCGAGGGTTAGATTATGATTCGATTTTGTCATTGTGTAAATCAGGGGTAACCTTTTGGAAACTCAGAGCTACTTCTTGGGTATCGTTTAATGTGAAGGGCTACCAGTTTGATACACACTTCCTAATAACAAATTTGCTCAATTTACTTTTAATTACATGTTATTAATAATTAATAATATTCATCTATGTGAAGACACTGATCATTAATGATTTCTTACAAAAGTTGTCAACAATGATTGGAAACAGATATCAACCAATGCAAGTGTGATTAGCTACAAAAAAATATTAGATGCAGCTTACTGGTATGGTGCTATGGTAAGCTATTACAACAGGTCCACGGGCAACTCATGTGATCCTCGCTGGCTACCTGGTGTCCGCAGGCACCATGTTGGTGACCCCTGGTGTAAATGATGGATTTGATTGTGATTTTTATAGAAACAAGCATTTCGTAATGTAAACGTGTGTATTGTTTTAAAATGAAGTATAAAATACCATGGTTTTATAATAGTAAATGCAAGGATGTAGTATTGGCATGGACAGAGAGGACGTGTCCCCACCAATATCCACCAATTACTGAAATGTCCCTACACTGTAAAACCCAAAAAGTTAAGGCAACTCAAACCGTTTGCTACAAACCATTTACGTTCAAAAACTAATGAGCACTGTGAACTTAATCTATTTGAGTAAACAAAGCAATTTGAGCACAGTAAAACCCAATAAATGAAGAGAACTCAAACTAACCGAGTACTGTAAAACCCAATAAGTTAAGGCAACTCAAACCGTTTGAGGTAATCGATAACTACAAAACATTGGAGTTAAAAAGTAATCTATATGAGGACTGTGAACTTTACATTTAAGTTGAAGTAATGAGGTATTTAATTAACTGATTACCTTCAACACTGAGTTCAAAACTCTTTTCAAATGAGTATTTAACTTTCAGTCAATTTTGAGTTTACTACACTCATTTCATTTGATAAAGTTGACTGTTGGGTTTTACAGTGTATCAATAATCAGTCTTATATAAATACCATGGTTAAACTATTGTTAATGTAGCAAAACCAAAGTTAATTTGTGGATACCATAGATCAAGCTGCAGTCCTATGCCATAGTTAAACTAAAAAGTAACTTATTATATGAGGCAAAATCATGTTTTGATCATGTTTTATATTTATTTGTGCGTAATATTCTGATAATTTAATTCATTTATTCGTTATACAATTTGTAAACAATAAACAATTTGTAATTTTTTTCTCAATTAATAAAAAGTAGTGCTGCAACATTGAGATCAAGGGTTCGAATCCGATGAATGTATGACAATCAAGGACGAGTCTTATTTTGGTGTATTTGTTGTTGTTGTTTTGGTACTGCACTTGTGATCCTAAAAAGACTTCTGTAAACCATAGTCAAATGTATGATTATCATTATTTTCTGCAAAGAAAACATTTACCAGGACAAATTCTATCACTCACTCACACACACACACACACACACACACACACATACACACACAAACACACAAACAAATAAATAAATAAAACTGTTTTATTTTTACTGATTTGATGCTTTCGTTTTTGACCTTCGAACTGACAAAAGGTCATTTTAAAGCGTCTCATTCTCAAAGAGCTGAAATATTTCATCACTTTTTTCTAATTAATCAGAAAGAAGCACTTAGAGGAAAAGGAGATCAACAAAGCAGCATGATAAGGACACTTACAGAGACACTTTCATGGTCATTATGTAAGAAATGTCTCAGAGTTCAGAATTTAAGTGGGGCTCAAAGCACAAGCTTGCATTTCTATGCATGTGAATGGCATTCAAGACCAATGAAAAACAACCCAATAATGTAAATACCTTAGTCACTGCAATTCATGACAATTTTTATACAACTTTACATGTGGTTCCCAACCAACATTTTAGCTAAAAGTAGGCCATAAAAACTTGTGAAACTTACAGTTGTTAAAGTTCATAATGCAGTCGGCTTTAATAAAAGCTGAAGAACATATCTTAAATACTTATCTAATATTTTTTATTTTTTTCCCTCTGAGAATTGTATTATATTCTGCAGCAAAGATTTCAGGTTTAATCAAAGATGCTCACCCTGGAGGAGTTTCAGTGGCATAGTTTCAGCTTTGAGTCCAGGGTGTTTAGTGGAAGTTGTGTAATAAGTCTGTGTCGTCATGGTGACTGTAAACATGACCTGTGTCACCTGAGTGCTTCACCTGTAAAATGCAATCATCAAACACAAAGTCATTAAAGAGACACAACCTAAAAAGACAGAACAAACAGTATATATGACACATCACAGAGATAACTAAAGAAACAAATAAAACACATTTTGCTTAACAGAATTGTACATCTTGATATGCGTGTACAATAACTATGTTTAAGACAATTGCATTTGCTGCATTTTTAGCCCATTTTATTCTACATATGTAAATGTGTAATATATTCATTCTGTTTTTTGTATTAATTTCTGTAATTTTATTGTACAATATGCAATTTTTATATGATTTATATATAATACATTGTACTGTTCTTGTTTCTGTCTTTTTGTAGATATATTTTATGAGACTAACTTAGTTTACCAAAACTGTACACTTACTTGTAAACATTTTCTAAAGGGAAATTAAAGGAATAATACAAATAATAAAATGCAAATACAATTTATTTGCAGCTATAAGAATAACTACTTCTACTATAACATTTTGTAACCTATCTATAATAAATATCTATATTAAATTTCAAATAAGCAATGTATAATGTAAAAAAATAATGTACTTGAAATATTTTGTGCTTATTAGTTTAACTTTCTGCTCATGCACACCTTTTAAAATGAAGCTCTGTTGTTTTTAAGATTTCCATGTTATAAAATAACTAAATAAACAATTTGTAATAATTTACTTCAGAAATTGCTATTAGCAACACTATTAATTGGGGAAAATTCTGAAAAAAATGAAATCATCCAGTATGTTTTTAACATTTAAAAGAACATAAACAATTTCATTTAGAATTTTCATATAATTCTTAATTTTTACCTGATATACACTTTAAATATTAGAAAAAAAACTATAATTTTGCAATATCCCAATCTTTATTGAGACAATGGATTTGAATCAATTGCAGATATTTAACTATCACCCCACATAATACTATAAAAAGACAAATAATATACACCACACTGCACCCAGAAACATTCCCAGACATGATTTTGATGTCTGCTTGCTATAAAAGGTGTTTGATGTTTGGCTGGTTTTCCTATTTGAAACACCTTAATATATTCACAACATTTGATCTTTTATATCTTGATTTCCTTCAGGCTGTTACACATTTGGTCTCAAAATGCAAAGCTTGGGCAAATGAATAAGACAACCAACTGCAAACAAAACTCCTTGGAATGTCTTATTTTTACTCAGTTCTTCTTCTTGCTAGTGCGGCAAGAATAATAAACTTAGACTTGTGACGTGAGTCTAAAGCTAGAAAAAGCTGTACTAAAAATGCAAAACTTACTAGATACCACCAAAAATCTTAGTCTAGTTATTGTACTGTATAAAGTAATATTATTTTCCCAATAGTGTTATATTTACTCTATTTATGTTAACTTCATATGCACTTAAACTATTTAGTCTAAGAACAAACTTGGTGGAACTTCATTTAGCTTAACTCACCATTCACAACTCTCTTAGACTAGCAGTACTGAATAGTCCGAATTCCATTTGCTTGGACACAACACGTTCCTTTCCTTAACAATGTTAAACACACAGACTGTGTATTCTAGACTGTCTTTCATTTAGGCTCTCTTATATTGGCTTCTCTGGAATGCATTAAACAGAAAAGTAAATTAAAGGCAGTAGCTATGTAATTATCATGCATCATCTGATACGTTCTTAAAAATCTAAACATTGAAAAAAACTTAAACTAAAATCTCTGACAACATTTAAAAGACCGTTGAAAACTCATTTATTTTGTGAGCACTACAGAGAGATTTTTTCTAACCCTCAATTTTCTAGATCATTTATTAATTCATTTTCTTTTCGGCTACATCCTTTTATCCATCTAGGGTCACCACAGCAGAATGAACCACTAACTCCAGCATCAAATCCAGCATAAGTTTTTACCCAGCTGATGCCCTTATGGCTGCAACCCATCACTGGAAAACACCCATACACTTTCTTTCACACACAAACACTACGGACAATTTCAGCTTACCCAATTCACCTGTATCACATGTCTTTGGACTTGTGGGAAAAATCGGAACTCCCGGAGGATAACATGCAAACTCCGAAATGCCAACTGACCCAGCCGAGGCTCGGACCAACGGCCTTCTTGCTGTTAGGCGACAGCACTGCCTACTGCACCACCGCCTCACCTTAGATCAGTTGTTGCTAATTTTGTAAGCCTAAGTTACTGATTAGTTTTTTTTTTAATGTTGACTTCCATTGAAACATTGATTTTCTTAGTTATCCATAGTTGTTTACACTTTCAGAAATAAAGGTATGCGAGCTGTCACTGGGGTGGTACCTTTTCAAAAGGTACACATTTGTACTTGAAGGGTCCATATTGGTACCTCCTAAGTATATATTAGTGCCTAAGAATTTTAAGAGCAACTCTTTTATATTTTTTAGGTACCTTTTAGGTACCCAGTGACAGCTCGCATACCTTTATTTCTGAGAGTGTACTATGGTTCTTATGGCTTATAAGTAGGCCCATATGGAATCTGAGCACGCAGAATTCGGCAGATTTTTAACCCATTATTAATTCTGTTTATTTACTTGTGTAAACGTATGTAAATTTATATTTATTTAGTTTTTTATTAATTTCAGTATAATTATTGACTAATATAAACATGTTTATATGATTTTTTTACAATACAGTTTATAAAATAATATTTTCTGTCTTTAAGATATATTATATGAGACTTGTCTTGTTTACCAAATAAAGTAGATCAAAGTGGATTTGCATTTTAAACATTAAATAAAAGTTAAAAACGTATTATTTTTTACATTTTGTATTAAGGTTTTAGTTGTCATACTACCAAAATAATTCTGTTTAAATCAGCAGATTTTTAACAAAATTCTCTACAGAAATAGCAAAAAAATGTCCACAGATTCTGTCTGGCCCAACTTACAATTGAACAATTGTTAACTTTGAAAACGTACACATTTTTCTTCTCAAAACACGTCATTTGGGATGCCCTTTAGACTTAATGAAAGACTAAATGAAAACTTCAACTAAAAGGATTTTAAAACAGACAGTAATATTTAGAAATATGTCTTAAACCTACCTGCTGGTTTATCAGTATATCTTACCAGTTCACTCACATTATGAACCTTCGACAAGAAGCCCAGAGCAAGAAGAGGGAGTACAAGTTCAACAATAAACACCACGAATTCTCAAAACTCTACTGCCATCCTGTGGATTCAAGAAGAAGTACATGTTCAAGTTCTAAGTAAGTTTTTTAAAGCTGCAGCACTGGGGCAAACCAAATGGGCAGGGGACAGACTATTTAGAAACAGGTGATTAATAATTATATGAATGAAAACTTTGGATCTCAAAAAGCATTTAGCTCATATACCCCCCACCCCCACTTTTAAAATGTTCGCTATGCCCCTGCTGCAGCATGTAACCTCTTTATGTTGTCATTTTTCAAAACAAGAAACCTAAATTTAATGACTGAGTACACAATTGAACTGGTCATGAATCATCATGAAACAGGTTACAAGAAGCTTAGATTAACTACAAAAAACTGGAGCTTTTTCATAAGTATTTTGTAATAAAAGCATAGAAGAATGAAATAAATATATAATAAAGAAAATTAAAACTAATTAGAAAGGCCTTTAAATGAAAACTGACTTCAGCAATAGACCTAAATTCTTACTTGTGCTTGTCCTCCAGAGCTCTTGACTTGTAACAGTGGATCATTTTAAACTGGACTCTTTTCAGTCTCTGCCAAAATGACTCTCTGCTGATTTCCAGAAGGACTGACTCTGCACAGCAGCTGCATGATTGTGTTCCACAGGACACTTGCACTAAATAAGATGGATGAGTAGGTACTGCACTTGTTAAAAACAAATTCTAAGCCAAAAGTAGACAATATACTTTATTCACTATTCATTTAGAAGATGTGAATGCTACACAGTGAGGGATGACACATGGTCTGGTGAATTTACATTTGACTTTTTTTATCACTTCTGGTCGACAAAACTTTTTTTAGTATAGTGAAAGTAGGCCTACATTTTGTTTAGAAAAGGTTTTAAAGAAACGGTGTTGTCATGTTACCCAGCAAACATTTTTGATCCCTTAATCAGGGTTCCTGCAGGTTTCATCAAGTTAAATTTAAGACTTTTTAAGACATTCTTAAGACCATTCTGAATGAAATTTTAGACTTTTACAGGGCTAAACGCTAAGGATTTTTTTCAGAATATCCTAGTAGGAAAAGCTTTTCACTTGACCTATCAAAAATGATTATAATTTAATAATAAAATAATAAGAATTTGATAATAAAAATACAGGTCAGGTCAGTATCTTCAGCAGTAAATAAATGGAGAACTTCCTTTAAAAAAAAAAAAAAGATTTATTTTTGGCTTTATTAAGAGGCTAGGACAGTTTTACAGACAGAAAGAGTCTGAAAAGTGGGAGAAAGAGAGGGGGTACAGCAGGAAATGTCCTCGAGCTGGGATTCAAACTCAGGACTACCTGAAGTGCTACTGCACCATATGTCAGCATGCTAACCACTAGGGTATTGCGCTGACATAAATGGAGAACTTTTAAACAAATGATACTGTAAGGAAAGTCATTAAATGCTATTTTATAATAAGCTAAAAGTTTCATTGAGATTGGGATTATTGGTGATTGCAAGGGTGATCATGGCCAGATTGGTTAGCTATACATGAACATAGAAAATGTAAGACCTGTTAAAAAAGATTTAAGACCTACAACACAATTTTTCAGTAGATTTAAGACTTTTTAAGGCCTAAAATTAAGCTTTTGAGATTTAAGACTTTTTAAGACTTTTTAAGATCCCGCGGATACTCTGTTACAGTCTTTTTCAATTGTTTGCCACAAATTTCAGAACCCTGATGTCAATTTTCAAAACTCTAGACACAAAACTCTAAACAGTCACTACTTCTAGGCTTCTAGGCTCTTCAGAGCTCAAAACTCGACGTGCTGCGTTCTTTTGTTTAGCGAAGTCTTGCATTTGCAGGATTATTGGTTCACATAATCCTGTTATCATGCAAACACTACAGAACACAACATTAGATTACCAGAACACAATATGCACATTGTTTCAATAAACAATCACCAACAATCATTAAATATTGTTGTTTAAAATATATGAGACAGGTTTTATTATGGTTTATACATCAGTGTAGAGGGAACAGTACAGACAGTGGGATCGCTGAACTAGTTTTCATTTTATCATAATGGAGGTTTACTGTCATTTTTTTCCCACTGCTCGTCCCCATATAGAAAGCTGACATGTTGCATGATGTATGACAACATATGCAAATTGCAATTGGATTCCACATAATGTATATAAAATGTCATACTAGTCAATAATTTGTCAAAATAGTGCAGAAATCACTGTTTACTTATTTTAACCATATACTGTATGTGTGTGTGTGTGTGTGTGTGTGTGTGTGTGTGTGTGTGTGTGTGTGTGTGTGTGTGTGTGTGTGTGTGTGTGTGTGTGTGTGTGTGTGTGTGTGTGTGTGTGTGTGTGTGTGTGTGTGTGTGTGTGTGTGTGTGTGTGTGTGTGTTTGTGTGTGTGTGTGTGTGTGTGTGTGTGTGTTGATATACAGCCATATGGAAACCAATACAAATTATAGGTAATACATTTGTAGGGGTAAATATATATAACACAATAGATCATATATATATATATATATGTAACATGTATATAGATATTTGTAATTCTCATAGTTTGAAAAATGGCAATATTTTGACATGTATGACATTTTTTAAATATGTAAAGTTCATATGAATTACTATGCCACGTATGTCATTTGCATATATTTCTATATATCAGATTTCTATTTTGGGATCTATGTTTCAATCAGTCTGGTCTTGTGGATTTGGTCACAGGTTCTCCTCTACATCACAGTGTTGTTTTCATTACATTTTCATCACAAATCTTGGAAAGATCCTTCTGTCAATGTGAACCCAGGCATGACACTGGTCTGCTGTGATTAGGCTTTCTTACATACATTACAGTAATGTCAAATCTAAAAACGTTGTCTGTAAAAGTGGTACATGGAACGACAAAAACATAAATATGGAAGAAGGATGAAAAAAGATTAAATCTATAGATAATGTTATCCAGTTGGGGCATATTTTGTGGAAACTGATGTCATTTGATCTATCCTGAAACTTTTATCATCTAAACATATAATATCGTACATCAGTTTCCACACATCAAGAGTAATGCAACAATTATTTATCATTTTGAGTGCTTGTCTCAGTTGATCATATACCATCATGTTAAGTAAATAAATACAGTTATTTTAAATGTAATGTTTGAGTTGCATTTTGAAATGGGATAAATTTGATGTTTAATTGTGTTATATTGAAAAGGCGATCTTAGTTTAATGAACAAAGTTTCTTTGACTTGTGTGTATTGTATCCAAGCATTTGAAAAAAAGAGTTAAGAGTTTTGCAAAAATGTGCAGTTTGGCAATGGTTGTGAATTTTGTGTCTAGAGTTTTGAAAATTGACACCAGAGTTCTGAAATTCGTGGCAAAACGATTGTAAAAAACTGTAATAGACGTCTAATAGACATCAAAACGGATACAGCTTGGATAAAACAAGGCTAAACTTGAAATGTCAGTAAAAATCTAATGGACATCTAAGATTAGCCCAAAACTAGACTAGTCGTCAAATAAACAGACTTTATATGTGTAGTCTAGTCATTAATTTCTGTTTATTTGATGTCTAGTTTTGGCCTATTCTTAGATGTCTATTAGATTTTCACTGACAGCCCAAATTTTGCCTTGTTGTAGCCAAGACAGCTATGTTTAGACATCTATTAGACATATTTTAAAAACAAAAAATGCTTGATATGTAC
The DNA here is from genome assembly GCF_052040795.2 of Danio rerio. Classification (NCBI taxonomy): domain Eukaryota; kingdom Metazoa; phylum Chordata; class Actinopteri; order Cypriniformes; family Danionidae; genus Danio; species Danio rerio. The sequence goes on along the minus strand of NC_141031.1, from coordinate 21,751,658 downwards.
AATTAACTATATAAGATTAAAAGCAAAATAAAGTTACGCGTTAAAACAATGTGTTAAAATAAAATATATATTTTAAAAAAAACTGTATGCTACATGATGACTTTCAGATTTCAGCAAGTAAGTTTGTTTATTTAAAGCCAGTACTTTGTGTCTGAATGACCTGAGACTTGATGTAGTTACCTTGAGAAATTAAAGTACTGTACTCGCTGCAACTTTGATATCTTAAACTAATACTTGAAGTGATCCCTAAAAGTAACAAACAACATAAAACATTTTACTTCTTTGCAATACAGGTCGGCAGTAGAATCAGTTTTAAAGTTGAACTTCAATAGAAATAGTAGGCTAAGAGTTTTTAATAGTAATACTGACAGCGTTATTAAAGTAATTTGAACATTAATAAATTGGGAATAGGGAGGTTGGGATTAGATTTTCTGTATTACAGAATATATTCACTTATTTTGTAATTTTTCAGGAAGATTTTTTCATAGCAATATTACACTTGTTAAACTGACAAAATATTATTGCTATATTGTCATGATATTAGGCCTTTTCTGTAACAGATGAAACTATGTGACAAACTCTTTCAAAACTGTAGCATAATAATAGATCTAGAACAACAGAAATTAAAACACTGGCTGGTATATGTTACAGGCCAGGGGTTCTTAATGTCTACATTCAATTAATTTTTTATATTTTTTTTATATGTTCAGAACAATTGACATTACATAACTTGTTTTTAATAAACATCCATAACATGCACCACAATTCAATACTATTTATTTAAGCCAAGTGGCATTTGCATTCAAAACACATTAAATGCAATATAAATGTGGCAAAACCACTAATATAAGTGTTTTGTACATCTTTAGTAAGACAAATGGTATCAGTATACAGCCATGATAATGCAAGCAGAGATTGCATGTCTCAGAGGTTTTAGATTAATTTGGATATTGATTATTCCTGTGATTTTTGTTGCATGGAAAAGGAATCTAATGTTAATGTGTTTTGTGATTGTATATACACAAGGATTTCCAGGGTGGATGTGGAAAATGTTCTTAGAAGGAAAACAAATATGTGCATTTATTGTGTCAATACATGTAAAAAAATAGCTTTCTAGTACAACTTTATATTATTATGGGAAAGTTTCATTTACATAAAAAACGGACTGGATCAAAGCCAAATTTAGTTCACTTCCTTCAAGAGACTAAGGACTTCTGCACGTTTGGAGAACATTGTTAATAAAAAAGCAAAGAAGACTTGTAATGTTCTTAAGGAATATAAGATTTTTAATTACTGAATATTTTTATGTACACTCGGGTATATATTTTTGTATAATACTGCATAATTTTGTTTTCGTTGTTAATTAAAATAAAATAAAATAAAAAAGATGCAATGTCAGACACAATGCCTCTCCAAAAAAGTGAAAAATACAAAAAGTGTGTAATAAAAACCTAAGGTGTAGTAGTTTTGCTGTCCTTATATCTTTAACTATTTCGTGGATAACGTAATGTCGTCCAAAATAACCGTGTTTAGTTTCATAGTGGAGTTTCACATTTCCACTGTTTACAACTCCAATTGTCCAATAACAAATCAAGCAGAATGGCATTGTGCTGACTTGTGGCAAAATAAACGCATTAACTGTACATTCAACTTTGAACTGACGATTCTCCTCATCAAGTTTTTTATTCCATGAGACATTCCATTCATTCTTGATCCTTTCAAATGATCGCTCTGCTGAGGTGTGTTAAAGCCCATTGGTTTAAGCAGGCGAGCGCACCCGCTCGATCACGTAACGCCTTGTATGATCACTAGAAGTCATGCTGGAAAACGTTCGAGGTTACAGAAGTAACCCTTCGTTCCCCGAGGAGGGGAACGGAAGTGCCATGAATGGGAGGATTCGGATCAGAAGCCGCTTATCTGGAGAGTATTGAACGGGCCAATGAATGAAATTAATTGGCAGCGTAAGCTTGCGCAGGTGTGCGACATCTGCAATCATCTCAGCATATAAGCACACCTGAAGCCAGCAGACGCCATCCTTTTAAGCTGAAGAGACTTTCAAACAGCTAAGGGACAGTCATTATGGCGACGGAATATGGCACTTCCGTTCCCCTCCTCGGGGAACGAAGGGTTACTTCTGTAACCTCGAACGTTCCCCTTCGGTTGGGGAACTTCAGTGCCATGAATGGGAGAATATGGAAAGCGCCATAATGACTGCACCTTACCAACACCCCCGATGAGGAGATAGTCAAGCAAGCGTGACGCACCCACATCATGGGGGGCGCGGTCCTCCAACGTGTCCCTGGCCCTAATTTATCCTACTTCAACAGAAGTTTTACGGATTTAGATATATTTTTTGGGAAGTCGTGAGCATCTAGATAATTCTAGGAAATACGACAGTACGTTGGGAAGCGTGCAATCCCGATAGGGAGGACGCTGCGGAGGCCATCCGTTACCCAAGGGGGGGATAGATGGCAGAATTTACCTATGGACTAGCCCTAAAAAGGGGGAGTACGCATAGCAAAGAGTGGTTAGCGGAGAGGGAAGACACGGGTCCGCCCAGGGGGGGGACTTAACCGTGGCGGAATAAGCATATGGGATCGCCTAGTGGGGATCACGCATAGCAGGCACCTATACCCAAAACGCGGGCTGACCAGCAGGCAGACCTACAACGTAGTGGGCCAGCAAGTGACTCCTCCGCTGAGTCAGTGCTGGGGGCCACGGAGGAATCTGCAGGGCTCACCTGACGGGGAACTTTACTGACAGATAAAAAAGGCGCACGTACCTCCGTGTTAGGGAGAATGGCGCAGCAAGCGTGTTTCAACACCCTACCGAGTTGTCTCCTCAATCACCAAAGGGTTACCTAATACCCTTGAGGAAACCGGCTCCACTCGCAGATTGTAAAACCTTGCAAATGTGTTGGGTGTCGCCCGGCCCGCAGCTCTACAGATGTCTGTTAGAGAGGCGCCGCGTGCATGCGCCCAAGAGGATGCAACGCTCCGAGTGGAGTGTGCACGTACTCCCGGGGGACATGGCTGACCTCGACTCGAATAAGCGAGTGAAATGGCATCCACAATCCAGTGGGATAATCTTTGTTTCGATACGGCACTTCCCTGCTGCCGACCGCCATAACAGACAAAGAGCTGCTCAGATGATCTAAAATTCTGAGTACGGTCCACATAAATGCGCAGAGCGCGAACTGGACAAAGTAAAGAAAGGGCTGGGTCTGCCTCCTCCGGGGGCAGCGCTTGCAGGTTCACTACCTGATCTCTAAAGGGGGTGGTAGGAACCTTGGGCACATAACCGGGGCGGGGTCTCAGGATAACGTGAGAGTAATCCGGCCCGAATTCCAGGCACGAGTCACTGACCGAAAATGCCTCCAGGTCCCCGACCCTCTTGATGGAGGCCAACGCAACCAGCAGAGCTGTCTTCAGGGACAGAAATCTTAGAGATACTGATTCGAGTGGCTCAAAGGGATCGGATCGCAGACTCGTGAGAACGAGGGCGAGATCCCAAGAGGGCATGAGAGGGGGGCGAGATGGATTAATTCGCCTAGCACCCCTAAGGAACTGGATGACCAGGTTATGCTTTCCCACGGTGCCGCCAGCTACCGCGCTATGATAAGCGGAGATGGCGGCCACGTAAACCTTGAGAGTGGAGGGCGACAGCCTGCTGTCCAACTTCTCTTGAAGGAAAGAGAGCACAACACTAATCTGGCAATTTCGGGGGTCTTCTCTGCGAGAGACGCACCATTCAGTGAATAGACTCCACTTCAGGGCGTAGGCGCGCCTCGTGGAGGGGGCTCTAGCCTGAGTGATGGTATTAACCACCGCAGTCGGTAGGTTACCTAAGTCTTCCTCGCGTCTAGGGACCACACGTGGAGGTTCCAAAGATCGGGGCGAGGGTGCCAGATGGTGCCCTGTCCCTGAGAGAGTAGGTCCTCTCTCAAAGGGATCCGCCAGGGGAGGGCCGTCGCGAGGAGTGAGAGCTCTGATATCCAGGTCCGGTTGGGCCAAAGGGGCGCAACTAGCAGAACCTGTTCCTCGTCCTCCCTGACCTTGCACAGAAACTGCGCGAGCAGGCTCACTGGGGGAAACGCATACTTGCGCATGCCCCGAGGCCAGCTGTGGGCCAGTGCATCCGTGCCGAGAGAGCCCTCGGTCAGGGAAAAAAACAACTGGCAGTGAGCGTTCTCGGGGGAAGCAAACAGATCGATCTGGGCCTCCCCGAATCGCGCCCATATCAGCTGAACAGACTCGGGGTGGAGTCTCCATTCTCCAGGGCGTAACAGCTGTCGTGAGAGCGCATCGGCTGCACGATTGAGCGTGCCTGGGACGTGAATGGCGCGCAGCGATTTCAGCCGCGGGTGACTCCAGAGGAGCAGACGGCGGGCGAGCTGAGACATGCGGCGAGAGCGCATACCCCCCATGCGGTTGATATACGCCGCCGCCGCCGTACTGTCCGTCCTGACCAGCACGTGTTGCCGCTCCAGCACCGGTAAAAAGCGGTGGAGAGCGAGGAACACTGCCAACAGCTCTAGGCGATTGATATGCCAATGCAGCTGGGCACCCTTCCAGAGGCCCGCAGCCGCATGCCCGCGACACACGGCCCCCCAACCCGTGTTGGAAGCGTCTGTTGAAACAACAACATGGCTGGACGCCTGTCCTAGAGGCACACCGGCCTGTAGGAACGAGGGGTCGTTCCAAGGGCTGAGGGCGCGGCGACACAGCGCAGTAACCGAGACCCGGTGTGTGCCCGCGTGCCATGCGCGTCTGGGGACCCGATCGTGAAGCCAGTGCTGAAGTGGTCTCATATGGAGCAACCCGAGCGGCGTGACGGCGGCTGCGGATGCCATATGCCCCAGGAGCCTCTGAAAGAACTTCAGTGGGACCACTAGTTTGCTGTCGAGCTCCCTCAGACAGTTCAGCAACAGGCGAGCGCGTTCCTCGGAGAGGTGCGCTACCATGGTGATCGAGTCCAGCTCCATCCCGAGAAAAGAAATCCTCTGCACGGGGGCGAGTTTGCTCTTTTCTCGGTTGACCTGAAGCCCCAGTAGGCGGAGATGCCGAAGCACCTCGTCCCTGTGCATAATCAATTGCTCCCGCGAGTGGGCTAAAATCAGCCAGTCGTCGAGATAATTGAGTATGCGAATGCCCGCGAGCCGAAGGGGCGCTAGGGCACCCTCCGCGAGTTTGGTGAAGACCCGCGGAGACAGAGAGAGCCCGAAGGGGAGGACCTTGTACTGCCACGCTCGACCCTCGAACGCAAACCGCAGAAATTGGCGGTGGCGTGGAAGAATGGAGACATGGAAATACGCGTCCTTCAGGTCTATGGCTGCAAACCAATCCCGAGGACGAACGCATTGGAGAATGCGCCTCTGCGTGAGCATTCTGAACGGCAGCTTGTGCAGACAGCGGTTCAAAACGCGCAGATCTAGGATTGGCCGTGACCCACCGCTCTTTTTGGGTACGATGAAGTATGGGCTGTAAAACCCACTCTCCATCTCGGCTGGAGGAACCGGCTCGATTGCACCCTTCGCCAGGAGGGCAGCAATCTCCTCTCGCAAGACAGGGGCGGACAGGGGGTTGACCCTGGAGAAATACACGCCCGTAAACTTGGGGGGCCGTTTCGCGAACTGAATCGCGTAACCGAGTCTGATTGTGCGTATGAGCCACCGCGAGGGGCTGGCCCGCGCTAACCAGGCAGGCAGAGCCCTCGCTAATGGAGTCATCGCTACAATCGCTGACGTACCAGCGGTGGGGCAGCGCGGAGTGGGTGTGCTGATCCGGGAAGCACGAGGGTCCCGCGGAAAAGCTGGAGGAGAGCGATTCGCTCTGGCTCCGCACCCTGACTCCGGAGAGGGGGCTGGAGGGCTGAGGGAAGGGAGACCGTCCCCCCAGCGCTCGTGAGCCACTGGCGAAGCACGTAGAGTCTGCGAGCCGGAAGGCAGCGCGTCCCGGACTGGCAGAACTCGTGCAGTCACATCCGGGGAAGGGAAAAAGTGCTCTTTTACTGATGTTTTGGTGGCACTGAAAAGTACCGTTGTTATCGGGGCCCCGCCCTCCAGCGGGGAAAGAGCAAGTTTCCTCTTCTCCGGATGGCCTGTCTCAGGGACGCTTCGCGGTCCGTTTACCGGACTTAACGGCGCCCTGGGCAGGAGGGGCTGCCTGCTTTCGAGGTGAACGCCGCGCCCGCTTGGCCGGAGGCGCAGGCGGGGGCGGGGCAGCACTCGTTGGCGGGCGCCCTCGGCGAGGAACAGCGGAGGTGGATGGCTCGGCGGGCGGAGCGGGCTTACGGCCACGCCGATAGATGACATTGCCCATCGCATCCGACTGCTCTTTCACCGCCTTGAATTCCTGGGTGAATTCACCGACGGTGTCGCCGAACAGGCCAGCCTGGGATATGGGCGAGTCAAGAAAGCGAACTTTGTCAACGTCGCGCATATCGGCCAGGTTTAGCCAGAGGTGGCGTTCCTGAACCACAAGTGTGGACATCGTCCTCCCCAGCGCACACGCGGCGGACTTAGTAGTCCGAAGAGCATAGTCGGTCGCGGTGCGCAGCTCATGTAATAAGCTTGGGTTGGACCCGCCCTCGTGCAGCTCGGCCAGCGCCTGCGCTTGGTAGCGCTGGTAGGTGGCCATCGCGTGCAAAGCAGAAGCAGCCTGGCCCGCAGCCTTATAAGCTCTGGCTCCGAGGGAGGCAGACAACCTACAGGCTTTGGACGGGAGGCGGGGCAAACCCCGCCACGTAGAGGCGCCGCGCGGACAAAGATTGACCGCGATAGCGCGCTCCACTGACGGGATCGCCTCATACCCCCTGGCAGCTCCGCCGTCAAGGGCGGTGAGGGCGGAGGCACTCGCAGCACGGGCAGAGAAAGGTGCCCTCCAGGACTGCGTGAGCCTACTGTGCACTTCCGGGAAGAAGGGGACGAGAGGCTTCGAAGGCTTCGCCTTCTGGTCCTCTACGTAGCACCCATCTAGTCGGTCCGGCCGCGGAGCTGGGGGATAAACCATCTCCAACCCCACGGCCGAAGCAGCCCGGGAAAGCACGGCTAACATGTCCGCTTCAGGATCCGATTTGACAGCGCTCACCTGCCCGGAGGGGGCGAGCGGGTCCGGATCTTCGTCGGACAGTGAAAGCCCACCCTCCGATGCCGCGGAGGACATCTGATCTCCGGTGTCAGCGAGTGTGAGAGCTACCATCTGGTTAGACGGATCACTCTCACCACCCGAAGCTTGGATGGAGCGCCGTGAGGAGCGAGAGGTCCGCGAGCCCGTGGGCGGCGGATTAGCTCCCGCTGAAACCCTCAGATCTGCCCGAGCGCCCGCTGCTTTTTTAGAACAGGAGGCAACTGGGGTGGCTCGCTCTCTTGCGAAAGTTAGCCGCGATCTTAGCTGTGCAACGGTCATGGCATCGCAATGACGACATGAACCGCCCGCGAGCACCGCATTAACATGCTGGACCCCCAAACATGCAATGCAGTGATCGTGTCCATCATCCGGAGACAGGAAACCCCCGCATCCAGAAACGCACAGTCGGAGCGCCATCCTGAAAAGGACGTGCTGCACGACTGTGTTGCTCTTTTAGGAAAGTTGCAACTATACGCACCGCTCTGGAGGACCGGACCCAAAGAACCGCAGGCAAGGGAGTAACCCAGCTCGACCGTCTGCCACCGCGAAGACCCACTCTGGACCGGGAGACACACTCGTTCGCTCTGAAGTGCTGATCAGCAAGAGGAACCCTCATCGACTCACTCAGAAAGGATCTGAAGCGAAAAGGATGGCGTCTGCTGGCTTCAGGTGTGCTTATATGCTGAGATGATTGCAGATGTCGCACACCTGCGCAAGCTTACGCTGCCAATTAATTTCATTCATTGGCCCGTTCAATACTCTCCAGATAAGCGGCTTCTGATCCGAATCCTCCCATTCATGGCACTGAAGTTCCCCAACCGAAGGGGAACTTAAAATATTTTGCCTTTGATATTATTATTAAACAAAATACAAACAACTAAACTGTTAATTTGCAAGGTTTCTGCATTTATCAATGAAGGAACTAAATTTGAATAAGCATGATTTTGCTATGCTATAAATTTAGCAATGCTGGTCAATTTCATAAATATTCATTAATGTTTCATAAACTACTTGGAGCACCTGTCATTTGTCGTTCATAAACCTAAACTTATTGATTAAAATTGTCAAAGCAAAAAATAAAATGATAAAAAATAAAACAATGTACATAAAAGTTTTGCATTAATTTAAAACTATACATTAATTGAAATCAACACAGAATTTTTTTATGAACTCCGCCCTCACTAATTTTCAAACCGGATGCGCAATGGCGTTTTAGTATTATTCATCCTCAAATTATAGATATGATTATACATAGCACACACATACTATTTCATATTCTATTTGCTCTTATTAATTATTTTCCTAGATATAATGTATTATTTTATTCTACATTATTGAATTTTTTTATTGAAAAAATGTGTGATTCGTTACTTTTTATAAACTGTTTTTTTTGTTAACTGTTATGAAACTGTAAATAATAATAATAATAATATAAAAAAAGAATACAATTCCAGAACTACTTTTGATAAAAGAGATACATTTATTAATAATACTCTTATACCTTTACATATACATTACAAGTTTGAGCGTTACTTATAGGTAACTGTAGTTTTTTCACACCATAAAATTATAATCCGTTGATAAATTTAAACGTTATTGTTTTTTACATCCGAGAAAACGGCAGCTCCTCCATTCACTTGCGTCTGTTTATAGCGCACGGATGGCAGCCGCCTTTAAGTATCGGAGCAACTGACCGAAGCGTACCATGAAGCGTCTAGCTATCTTATATTTAATATCTGATTTTTAGGCAGACCATGACGGGGACTGTTATCTATTTATTTCAGACCATTATTTGAAAATACATACAAATAAAATTGAGCCAAAAACAATCCTAGTTATGTAATATAAGTAATATTTAAAAAAAAAAACATGCGGTGCTGAGAGCTGTTCGAAACATTCCATAAGTGACGTCACTCTGTACAACCACATAAGCGCACGTTCTAAATTCCATTTACAATTCAGAGATTATCCAAGCTACAGTCAGATCATTATTTAAACGCGTTAACAGAGTTTGACCAAATCTTCTGATTTACGATTATCTGTTGACTTACTTTATGAGAAAACACATGAGTGAACTCGAAGACTTTATGAGTGAAACGACACAGCCTGTGGCTGTCCACGCAATGGCAGCAACAGCACCTGTGTGTGGTGAAGGAGAGAAAGGAGAAGCGGCCGCAATGCTGGAAAACATCGACTTCTGTAGAAACTTCTGTCCCTGGCTGGACGAGCAATGGACTGCGGCTTCAGATGCCAGTACAACACTTGCAGAGCCCTCTGCTGTTTATGTGGAGAAAACAACCGGTGAGACTGTCAGCAAACACTCTAGCTGTCTAAGGTTTAAAACGATAAAAACAGAGGAAAGAAAGGCTATTGGGGAGTTAAAATAAACGTTTAAATGACAGAAAAGACGTTACATATAAAACAAACCTGATAAATAATCAATAATGGGGGTTTAACTAGCTTTGGGATCAATGGGATGAGAAAAATTTGTGAGGTAAGGTGACCTGAATTAAGACTTTGGCCTACTCCAATGATGCACACCCACTCACTCATGCACTGTCCCCAGGGCCGTAGCAGACATTTTAAAAGTGTGTGACAGCTGAATAAGATCTAAAAGTTTACGTTCATATAATTATTAACCAGCTGTTTCTAAATGGTCTGTCTCTAAAAGTGAGGGGGACATAACCCCCCTGGTTGCTAAGCCCCGACTGTCCCCTTTTAATCCCTGATTCATCAGCCTTTCTGGTCTCAATCCAGTACCTGGAAACACCCATACACTCTCATATTCTCTCTAACACACACACAACACAATTTTAAAACACATAATGCATCCTATTAAAACTGGAAAAAGATATTCTCATGACTTTTTCCTGCATAGATAACTGCGAGGTGGCCACCTCTACCAAATTGTACCAACTCCACTTGTGACAAAAATCAGGCAGGCAGACAGACCACAAATGATGCTCAAGCATGTATTTATTTACATTTTTTTACAATAATTTTGCCACAAATTTCAGAACCTTGATGTAAATTTTGAAAACTGTAGAGACAAAAGTCTAAACAGTAACTAATTTAACAGACTTTCCGGTGGTCAAAACTCTGCATGAGTTTGTACATTTCTTTAAAATAGTCTTGCATTTGCAGGGTTATTGGTTCACATAATCCTTTTATCAAATAAATACTACAGGAACATTACTTTAGTTCACCCACGCACGTGATACACATTGTTTCAATAATCAATCATTAAGTTATTCAGTTTTGTTGTTTAAAATATATGATACAGGTTTCATTATTGTTTATACATAAGTGTAAAGGGAACAATACAGACAGTGGAATCACTGAACATTTCTTCATTTAATCATACATTTTCTTTTTACTTTGGGTTCCTGTAAAAAAAAAAAAAGACTATAGTTAAATGTAGAATGATGATATATGGCACGATATATAGCAACATGCAAATTACTTTTCAATTCACATACAGTACAAAAATGTCATAAATATTGCAAGAATAACCGTTTTAATTTTTTTAACCACCAGAATTAGCACACACACACACACACACACACACACACACACACACACACGTGTGTGAGTAATTCCACAATTCCAGCGTTATGGATATGACATGAAAATTCAAAACAGATTCACAGAGAAAGTGTATGTTAACATTATAATGAAACATCTGTTTATAAAGTAAAATGAAGTTAACGGTTGTGAATTTGGTGTCTACAGTTTTGAAAATTGACATAAGGGTGCTGAAATTTGTTGTAAAACAATTATAAAAAAGTGTTAGCCATTTTAAATGTGATAATAAGATTACAAGAATAATGCAAAATGTGTCAATAACAAATTTGATGTACAACAAAATAATGTATTCCTCATGTGCAAAATTTTCAGGAATAGCCCAAAATATATTAATTTTATTTACTATGCACAATTGTCAGAATATTAAGTAAACATCAGATTCTTTTATTCTAATGAGGCTAATTTTGTTTTTCAGGATCAAATATGGAGACCATCAGCTTTTGCAGTGACTTCTGTTCGTGGCTGGACGAAGACTGGACTGTGGCTTCAGATGCCGGTAGAGTACAGGATGAGATGCCGGATGAGATTTCTCCTCCGGAGAACACTGTGGAAAAGGACACAACTGGTGAGATTATCAGCAACCACTTCACTGTAGAATACACACATTTTAATAATGGGAAATAGGCTAATTGATCTCTTAATTTTAAATCAATTCTAATTGGGTAAAGTCTTAAGATGTATTTAAAGTTATTGGGGGAATTAAAATAAATGTATAAAAGCAACAAGAAACATTACACATTAAACAAAAATGGGAAATAATCAATAGTGCACTTTAACAGGAAGAGAAAAAGTTGTCCTGTAAGATAAATTGGCCTAAGGTGAAAGTATCTTTTCACTTGGTCTAGCCAAAACAATGAATCCACATCCTAAATCTGTTTAAAAATCACAAGATGTGTTATTTTAAAATTAAAAAAGAGAAATTACAGACAATACATCTCTATAAAAATGAAATACATAAAGCTTCTATTAGCTATAGCAGTTCCTAACGTGGGACACTCAAAAGTCTCTGATGGGGCAAAATCAAGAATCATAAAACAAGAAGCACCCTCTTTGAAAAACAACAAAATATTATATCTGGGCATTGGATTGTGTGGTTTTAATCACACTGCACTACATCTCTGGCTAACCTACAGTTTTGGTGGCATTCATGTTTTGGTCCCACTTTAAGACAATTCACCCAATATAATATTTTTATTTAGATTTCTTTTATGAATATACTTTTATTTTCTTAAATATGTCAATACAATTACTTATCATGTTTCAAATATTCTCTTTTATTTTTATTTTGTCTTTGTTAAATTAATAAATTCAAACAGGAGGCAGAAGGAGAAGCAGGATCTATGCTTTCTTCAAGAGAGTGTGGAAGGCTATAAAGAAGCCTTTCCTCTGCTGCAGAAGAACAAGAGTGGAGCCTCAAACACCACAGGAGAATCCACATACAACCCATCCAGACCAAGAGACTGATTCATATCCAGAGCCTGTCCCTGAGCTGTCTGGGCTCCAGAATACTGTTAGGCCGAATTCAGATTCAGAGCCTGTGCCCGGACCATCTAAGCGACAGATTTCTGTTGATCCGGTTCTTGATCCAGAGCCTGTCCCTGGACCATCTTGGTGCCAGCATACTGTTTATCCCAATCCAGATCCAGAGCCTGTCCCTGGACTGTCTGGGCTTCAGAATACTGTTGATCTGGTTCCAGATCCAGAGCATGTCCCTGGACCATCTAGGTGCCAGCATACTGTTGATCCGAATCCAGATCCAGAGCCTGTCCCTAGACCGTCTGGGTTCCAGAATACTGTTGATCCGGTTCCAGATCCAGAGCCTGTCCCTGGACCATCTAGAGGCCAGCATAATGTCGATCTGAATCCAGATCCAGAGCCTGTCCCTGGACCATCTAGAGGCCAGCACAATGTCGATCTGAATCCAGATCCAGAGCCTGTCCCTGGACCATCTAGAGGCCAGCATAATGTCGATCTAAATCCAGATCCAGAGCCTGTCCCTGGACCATCTAGGTGCCAGAATACTGTTGATCTGAATCCCGATCAAGAGCCTGTACCTGGACCGTCTGGGCGAGAGGTTACTGTTGATCCGGTTCCAGATCCTGTCCCTGGACCATCTAGGTGCCAGAATACTGTTGATCTGAATCCCGATCCAGAGCCTGTCCCTGGAATGTCTGGGCTCCAGAATACTGTTGATCCGGTTCCAGATCCAGAGCCTGTCCCTGGACAATCTAGGGGCCAGCATACTGTTGATCCGAATCCAGATCCAGAGCCTGTCCCTGGACCATCTAGGTGCCAGAATACTGTTGATCTGAATCCCGATCCAGAGCCTGTCCCTGGACCGTCTGGGCGACAGGTTACTGTTGATCCGGTTCCAGATCCAGAGCCTGTCCCTGGACCATCTAGGTGCCAGAATACTGTTGATCTGAATCCCGATCCAGAGCCTGTCCCTGGACCGTCTGGGCGACAGGTTACTGTTGATCCGGTTCCAGATCCAGAGCCTGTCCCTGGACCATCTAGGTGCCAGAATACTGTTGATCTGAATCCCGATCCAGAGCCTGTACCTGGACCGTCTGGGCGACAGGTTACTTTTGATCCGGTTCCATATCCAGAGGATGTCTCTAGAGCGTCTGGTGGCCAGAATACTGTTGATCCAGATCCAGAACCTGTCCCTGGACTGTCTGCGCGCCAGCTTACTTTTGATCCGGTTCCAGATCCAGAGCCTCTCCCTGGACCATTTGGGCTCCAGGCTATGGCTGATGGGGAGTCGTCATCTGCCACAGGGCCAAATAGAGGTTAGTCTGCTGACAGGACTTTGAAATCATGTACAAAACATAAATGCAAAGTGTCAAATTCAAGTTTGCTACAAACAGTACTGTTATAAATGCTAGTCTAACATATTTGATAATTTAAGGTATTATCAGTGTAAGAGAATTGAAAGAACTTAACCTCTTCTTTTTTCAGAATTGCTGAACAGTCTCTACAGCTTTGGAGATATTCTGGGAGCCGGGAGCTTCGGCATAACATACAAAGCAATCCGTAAATCTGATGGCAAGGAGGTAAAACTCTCTTAGTGTGCATTTTGCTCTTTATGTAACTTGTCCACTTGATCCAAACTTGTATATTTATTAAATAAATTAAAGAGACAATAATATGTGAAAAACTAATGTTTGTATGTTTGCTTTGCAGGTTGCCATCAAGAGGATTCGGAAGAGACTGGGTGACCGTTATTTATCTGTTGTAAGTTGGCAAAACTTCATTTAATTTTTAATTCTTTATTGGTTTGGACACATTTAATGTTGCATAGTTGAATTTTATAAGGCAAAATCCAGTCATTTAAACATGTATAAAAATGTTCAAGTCGAATAAAATAATAATTTTTAGGGTAAAATAATGTTTTGGGTAACTCATTCAATTTAACCCAATGAGCTGTGCTTCATATAAGTCTACACTACTGGAAAAATGCTTTAATTTTTTTGTGTCAAAAGTTACTGTTGTTCATAGCAGCAAAGTAAGAGAGATAAGCTGCAAAGCCATGTTGATCATACAGTGCTTAGCTTAACTGAGTACATCCCATTTTGAAATTTAATATTTTTATCCATTTCTCAGTGAATATAGGCAAAGTATTTTGGTGCATTAAAACAAAAAAGATTTACTAAACAGATATATTCATTAACATACCAAACATATTTAGAAATTTAAAGATGATAAAATTAAATTCAAACAAATGTTTTGCTTCTCTTGATTTTTCCTCTTTTTATACTTTGTATTTAATATTTTTCTATAACATATAAATTTGGGTTATTGCACCGTTATCATAAGTTATTTTGTTATATTGTTATCCAGATTTGGCTTCAGTACTGACTAAACTAATATATATGAACAAAAATAATACTGTATAGTTTCCTATTAAAAATACGAATTATTATTATTATATAAGCTGAGCATTGTATAAATAAAAATAATGAAGCACATTTTAATGAATTAGTTGACCCAAACATTAAATTATTGATTGTTTAACAATTAAATTGTTGACCCTCATGTGATTTCAATCTCTTGAGACCTTCATTCATCATCAAAACACAAATGAAGATACTTTAGATGAAATTGGAGAGCTCCCTCGTCCTCTACAGACAGCAAGGGCCCTGGGACTTTCAAAGTCCAGAAAAGGAGCCAAAGACTTTGTCAAAACATGTGCCTTCAGTGGTACCACTGTAATCATGCAAACCTGATAGAACACTTTTGTGTGTCGAAGACTGTAAAAAAAAATTATTTGTTTTCTCTCCTGCATCTAGTCAGGGTGCACGTTTTCTACAGGCATTATAATGTATCATCAGAGTCAGCAGCACAAGTGTTTTATTACCTGTAGTAAATGCACATCCTGACTTGATGTGAAAGAATTGGGCAAACAAATGTTCTTGGAGCTTCGTATGATTGCATTTGAAACTGATTTTGAATGCCGCATGAATGTTACTGTCTGTGGAGGATAAGGGAGCTCTCAGATTTAATATAAAATATTGTCATTTGTGTTCTGAAGTCGACTGAAGGTCTCTGAAATTACATGAAGGAAGGTCATTCTTATTTCTGGTTGAATTAATCCATTAAATAGGGCAGGTCTTTCTTCAGATCTACAGCTAGTAACCCTTGTTCTCTTTTTCTCCTTAGCCTGGTTATTCCAAACCAGTATTCAAAGAAGCAGCGTTTATGCTCATGCTGAAAAATCCTCCAACGAGCATATACCTGATAGAAATGTATGAGTGGTTTGATCAAGAAGGATTCATTTCACTCGTCATGGAGTACCCCAAACCTTGTATATCCCTGGGGACCTTTGTACGCAGACGTGGCATGCTGAAAGAACCGATTACACGCTGCCTGATGCACCAGTTAATCCAGGCAATTAAGCACTCCCTTCAACATGGTATTTTCCACAACGATGTGCATCCTGACAACATCCTGGTGAACACAAAGACATTCGAGCTCAAGCTGATTGACTTCGGCTGTGCTAAAATATACAAGGAAGAAGAACATGAGATGATCATCTCAGGGAGCATCTGGATTCTAGGCTACCTGCTGTATTTAATGGTCAACGGAAAAGTGCCATTGTACGCCAGGGAAAAAAAAGGATATCGACTTAGGTTTATGCCCAACATATCCAGTGGTGAGTAAACAGACACTGATAAATGTACATGCGAAAAACTAAACCTGTCGTAGTCTCATGTCAGGACAGAAAGAACTTAGCATTGTTGAACCCAGGAAATGTGTGACTTTAAATATCCACAACAGAATCAAACTATGGCCCTAATGTCACCATGTGTATTAACTCAGGAAAGTGGATCTGAGGCCTACTGTCCTGCAGTTTACCTCCAACTCTTTAAGTGATCTTAAATTGTATCCAGAATTGGCTACTATGACCTCATCCACTATTCCTTACGTTAGTCTACTAATATAGACCATTTCAATGTGGTGATGTCACTGGCCCATGAACTATAACAAGAGGCAACTTAATATTAAAATATCTTTCACAACATTATTTATCAATATGTTTCTTTTTCTCGAAAGCTATAGAAATTAAAAATGTAAAACAGGAAATACGTTAGGACCATTGATTTAGTTTACATCCATCAAAATTGTTTATAGTGCACTCAAAGGAGTGAATGTAAACGGGTGAGGGAATTTGTGTAGTTTTTATGTTTTGCTGGTTGATAAACCCCTCAGATTTATTTGATTTTTCTTGGTCAGAACCAGGTTATTTAACACTTAACAAACTGTATATTAGTAATAAAATAACATAGTTTGATTTCTATTATGTCATATACAAATGTTAATTAAACAATTACTTATTTATCTTATCTGCTGTGGATGCCATCTTTGTTGTCAGAGATGAAAATTGGTTGTTGTTAGATCGGATATGGTTGCGGTCGGATGTTAAAGAGAATTTTTTATATTATTTATTAAATCTCCCATTTATTGTATTTTATTAACGCCTACCCCCACCACAACCCTAAACCCAACCGTCATAGTACTGTAAAAATATTAATTATTGTTATACAGTGTCATAAAATATGCTACTATTATTGATGTACATATCGTACTTTCGGCCGGCCGCCTAGCCGATCTAGACTCTACCTTGAAAATTCAATTAGTCTTGACTAAGTGCACTTTAGAACAGGGGTGGGCAATCTCGGTCCTGAAGGGCCGGTGTCCTGCACAGTTTAGCTCCAACCCTATTCAAACAGACCTCCCTATAGAGTTCAAGTGATCTTGAAGACACTGATTAGTTTGTTCAGGTGTGTTTGACTAGTGTTGGAACAAAACTCTGCAGGGACACCGGCTTTAGAACATACACAAGAGCTGCGTCCCAAATGGCACACTATACACTATGCACTCATGCACTATGTACGTATGCACTTACACACTCAACAGGATAGTATATGCATGTAGTGTTGTCCCAAATGGCACACTAATGTTTTTTACTAAGCGGAAATTCAAACCGTTTCCCTGATGACGTTTGACGGTTGCCAAATCAGTGAAATATACGACCGAATTATCAAATAATACCTGCCTTGAATATTGCCGCATTCACCATCGGGAGGCGCAATAATAACTCTCGTATGAGAATTTAGCTTTCACCATCCAAAATACATAAAGTTATCCAACATGTGCGTCCAATAGCTCCGCCCCTTCAGCTACATAAGCAAACCTGCAGTCGTTGAGTGCGTGAAGTGTCCATCAGTCCACACTTCCTTTTAGCGGCTGAATTAGTGCATCATCCGGATAATTAAAGTGCACTTATTATTTTTTAGAGTTTTCAGCGTGAATGCACTACTTACACTATTCATACTACAAAATGGCGTAGAATAGTGCATAAGTATGCGATTTGACCACTACAAATGGTTACTCCCTTAAATAGTGTACTATTTAAGGTTATGAGGGCGTGATTTCAGATTTAGTTATTTATTAGCTTGTTCAGGAGTGTTTGAGCAAAACTGCAAGAAACTGGTCCTCCAGGCCTCTACACTAGTTTATTCGTTAATTCTTTTCTTGTCACCTTAGTCCCGTTATTCATCAGGGAATAAACCTCCAACTTATCCAGCATATGTTTTACACAGCGGATGGCCTTTCAGCTGCAACCCAGTACTGAAAAACACCCATACACTCTCACATTCACACTGATACGGTACAGCCAATTTTGCTTACCCAATTCACCTATACTGCATGCCTTTGGAGTGTGGGGGAAATTGGAGCACCTGGAGGAAACCCAAACGAACACTGGCGAGAACATGCAAACTCCACACAGAAATACCAACTGACCCAGGCAGGACTCAAACCAGCGACCCTCTTGCTGTGAGGCGGCAGTGCTAACCACTGAGCCACCGTGTCGCCTACATTAGTTTATTTTAATTTCAAATTTCAGATTATGTGTATTATAGTAATTCTCACCTTTAGTGCATTATACAGTGTTGACTAACAATCTCTCTCTCTCTCTCTCTCCTTGTACAGGCTGCTGTGATCTCATCGAAAAGTGTCTGAAAGAAGACCTGTCGACACTGGAGGAGGTTTTAGAGCACGAGTGGATTAAGAAGCTGTGAATGAAGATGAAATGAAGGTAAATACAACTTATCCTGAAGGAACTACATTTATAATGCTGGGACACACAAAGCTGATAATCGGCCAGTGTCAGATTAGTTTTGGCATCTTTATGTTTTCTAGGATGCTAGTGTACACTTAAAACTCAGCAAAATAAACAAGTATTAAGCTTTTTTAGCATAACGGAAGCCAGCTAGCGAAGTGCTATGCAGGTAAACCTCACTCCTTTGACCCTCTAAAGGTGCTCTAGCGACAGACACTAGAGGCCATGGTCTTTTGTATGAAGTCAATCTAGGACCATATGCTTGCAAAATAAAAGTAATTTTGCAAACAAAAAATAAAGTATTAAGCAGAAAAAAATGTATGCAAATCTCTAAAAATCACAAAGTGAAAGTTAATTTTCGAAAAAAAAGAGTATTTTGCTAACATTATTATAGCATTGCCTTTACAAAACCCATCCAGTCAATAGCAATTCTCATTTTGATTTGTTTTTTAGTCAAACGTGAGTTTGCTATGCTGTTTTCACTTTGCACTTCATTATGTCATACAACAATTAGCATATTACTGACGTCATCACATTCTACCATTTTTGTTTGTTTAACAGCCTATGGTCAATAAAGGGGTATTTGTATTTGCACTACGCTTTATGTAAGCATGTCAATTTAACAATAGTTATTGCTGTTTGAATAAAGTATATCAATATATATGTGTAGTGAATTTGCAGTAATTTCTCAGAGGTAAAAAGAACTCAGACAAGTTCAGTAACTCTCACTGAAAATATCTGTGATTGTGAACAAGAAAAGAATAAACGGGTACATAAATTGTTAAAATAAAGAATAAGCAGATTCAGTGCATTGAGGCAGGGGAGGGGCCGATGGCATCACCTGCAGCTTGTTGAGAGAAGAGTAGGAATGGTACAGTACGGACAAATGAATAAAAATCTCCAGTAACACAAAAAAGTCACTAGATTTGTTGCTTGTCGCTTTTTTAAAAGTCACTTTAAGCTGAAATATTATTTACTGTCATCATGGCAAAGATTAAATAAAACAGTTATTAGAAATGAGTTATTAAAACTATTCTGTTTAGAAATGTGTTGGAAATATATATATATATTTATATATATTTATTTATATATATATATATATATATATATATATATATATATATATATATATATATATATATATATATATATATTTGCACTGCCTTTATTTTTATTTGCAGTTCTTTTTTTGTTTGCAAATTTTTCAAAACTTAATTTTCCCATAATTTTTATTTCTCAAAAAATCATTTTCGCTTTGTGATTTTTGGAGATTTGCATTTATTTATTTAATAGTTTTTTCTCAATACTTTTTTTTTTTTTGCAAAATTTTCTTTACTTTTGCAAGTATATATGGCCCTAGAGTTACTCCAAACTATGTTTTATCAGTTAATTGCTGGAGCTTTAAGGGGCTGTTCACAGCACAGGCAAGGTGATTTTTATCTAAATATGAGCTAGACAAATCCCAGACATGTTTTTCTTCTTTTGTTTTCCTCAGTTAAGACCTCCTCACACAAAGCATCAAAATTGTCAAAACAGCGGTCAACTCCAAGGATATAGATGATTACACCTGAGTGCAGTGGCCCACATGCAGAGCATTAAATTGAAAGATATTATAAAACCTCCTGAAAAGATTGTAAATGTTTGAGAATATTAGTGAAACATGTTTCTTCTCCTCAGTGTCAGTATATTGTGCATGTTCATAGTGTTGTTGTGAATGTGACCCTGACACAGAGGAACTGACACAAATAACTGTGGAATAAAGTCTTTTTTTTATGTGCAAACAAATGTCTTATCATTGCTTCATTATATACAGATCATGCCTTTGGTGGTTCTATTTGAATATTCTAAATGTATGAAAATATTTGTGAAACATGTTTCTTCTCCTCAGTGTCAGTGTATTGTGCACATTCATGAGCACTATGACTTCCTCTTTATAACAAAACAAAAAACAAAGCACAGGTGCATCTGAGGTATACGTAAGCAGCAAGACTGAGTTAAAGCAGGGGTGCCCAAACATTTTGTTATGAAGGACCAAAAAACAAACTTAATTGAGGCTAGTGGGCAAATAAAGGAAATAAAGTTGCCATGGGTAATTTCCTTATTAATTTAATGATATTAAAAAATAACTAGAAAGCATTGCTTTATATAAACTAATACAGTATCGTTTTTTAAATGTTTTATAATGAAATTATTACAGTAAAAGCACAAACAATCTCATTTATAACAAAATGGATGACCAGTTTTTGAATAAAGCACTAGTTTTTGCCTTGATTCCTCGATCCATCAAGTGACATTATTTACTATAATTTCTTTTACAACTTTTAATTGAAACATTTTATTTCAGTTTGCTTTTTTGTAGCTAAACAATAAAATAAACAAACAAAAATATAATACATAAAATTAGAAATGATGATCTCTTTTAAAGGCATTTGCCTCAACCCTCTCCATCCTTTTCACTCTTGTCTCGGATGGGATGGGGGGCAAAATCAAAGGGGAGCAAGAAATATGGTCTGTTTTGAGGAGGTTTTTGGTTCTTTTTCTTTTAGATCTTGTAAATTTCTGATACAAATTTTTTGGTGCTATTTATTTATTCATATATGTACAAGATTTTATTGTGGAAATCAAAGAATTTAATTGTATAAGAAGACTTGTTTTCTACTTTGCACATGTTAATATAAAATGATGATGTTGAGATGATGTTCTGAATTTGCATTTCTTCATAAAATAAATATGTATATAATAAAGTGACTGCAGATTATTATAAGAAATGAATGTTTGTTTGTTTTTTAATCGGGACAGGGTTGTTAAATATAGACAAGAACAAATTTAACACACACAAAAAAAAAAAAAATAAAATGCACACTCTCAGAAAAAAAGGTACAATGAGGGTACAATTTTGTTCCTAGAGGGAACAAAATATAAAATTGTACCTTTAAAGGTCCCATATTGGTCCTTAGGGTACAATTTTGTACCCAAATGGGCTATAAAGGTACAAATGTCCAGATTTAGGTTTGAAAGGTACATTTTTGTACCTTTTATAGCACATTTGGATACAAAATTGTACCGTAAAGGACCAATTTGGCACCTTTAAAGGTACAATTATATATTTTGTTTCCCTATAGGAACAAAATTGTACCCTCAGCTCATGATAAGATCAAGACACTATATAACACTAATTTAAATGTATTAATACTAAACATTAATACTAAAATACATAATTTAAAAATATAATAAATAAATTGATTAAATTAAATATTTTAATAATTAATTTTTTTTTCATGTATTTAAATTACATTTTTTCTCAAAAATGTTAATAATTTAATTTATAATTAAATGTAATTTTAATCATTAAAAATGTAAATACTGGTCTTTGCTTACTGTTTAAGTCCCTATAGTAAATATGGGATGTAGAATAAGAACCATGCAGAGGGACAGCATCTTCATACAGGTGGTGATGGTGCTGTCTCTTTAAGAATTTGGCTTGTTGAGACGTTATAGTAGTGTTTGTTACTGAGGCGGTCGGTCGAGTATGCTGGCTGTTTACACAGAACTTCGCACGCTTTTCAAAGAAAAGTCTATTTTGGAGTCCACACTTTCAGGTAAGAATGTATCAAAGATATATTTTCAGTCTCATTTTTACATGTGAAGCCGTGTTCTGTTGATTTTGTCTGACTCTCTGGTCTCGGCTTTCCCCCGCTTTGTGCTCCGGGCTGGCTGGTGTAACGTTACGTTGGCCTGCATGATGGAGTTTGCTAAGATGTCTGCAGCTTATTAAAGAAGTTAATACAACGTGATATCGAAGTCACCGAGGGACATAACGTTATAGAAGGTAAGTACTATATGCTGTTAGTTTTCTCGGTGTAAAAGTTCCCTTTATCGCCTACGTTACGTATTCGCGCCTTATATCTTACGTAACTGCTTTATTAATAAGTGTTGCCACGGCGGAATATAATCGCAACCCAGATAGCAAAATACACTTGGGCCAGTTGCGGCTAGATTCTCGCCTGCCCGAGTCCGTCTGCTGTATCGTTACTCGGGTCAGATGCGGCGGCAGAAGCGAGCCGACGCTGCCGTAACCGTGCACCGGAATCGGGCCGTGAGTAATGTGCGGTGTGGCCCGGAGCTCGCGCGACTAGTCTTCATATACCTTGATATAAAACCTTTTGTTATTAATACTGGAATTTGTAATTATCGATAATGTTTTATATTTTGAGGCCATTTTCTAGCCACGGTTGACCGCGGAAATGTAATTTTAGATGGTTATATAAGTTACACCGCCATTTTGTGAAGAAAAATCACAATTTTGTCACCGGCAAAGCGACTGATTATGTAAACGTGGCTAGTTACAAACGTGGCGTGTGTATGCTTGTACATATCTTCTTTCAGTGTCTAAGTTATATTAATGTTGAGGAGTGTCCACAAACTCTCATGTCCAGAATTGTTGGTGCTTTACTATCGTTTAACGTTATACTTATATATAAATAAAATACTATAATTAAATAGTTATTGCTTTATCTTATTGCTTTCCTGAAGTTTATGAAGTTTCCAATTGTATTTCAGGACAAGATTGAACAACATAATGCAGCCTAACAGCATCAGAGCAAAGAAGGCATGTCATATGAAAGCATGGCTCAGTTACAAGATGTAAGTATGTCTCATTATCTATACCATGGTTTTAATGGCTTACATGCTATTTTAAATTTGTAGGTTTTTACTTACAAACAACAATAAATGTACACCCACGTGTTTAATATTATTTTCTAGGTTTTCATCGAAAGATGAGAGATCAACTTAAGAATGCTATGGACCTGACTTTAAGGTACTCTTTCTAAACTTTCTCCACTTGATTAATATTATTAAATTCTAGCTTTGGATGGATTCATTCATATTTGTTTGTATGCCACATCTTATGTTCCAGGAATTGATTTTACAGCAGCACTTCTCATGTTGCCAGCCTTGTTAAGCGAGACACTTCAACATTTCGTTGTGCTCAGGTGTGTATGTTGTTTTCTGTTTAGTATATGCTGTGATAAATGCATTTTATAATGCTTGATATTTTTTATATTAGGATGATGCAGTGGGTAGTGCTGTCACCTTACAGCAAGAAGGTTGCTGGTTCGAGCCTCGGCTGGATCAGTTGGCATTTGTGTGAGGAGTTTGCATATTCTTCCAGTGTTCGTGAAGGTTTCCTCCAAGTGCTCCGGTTTCCCCACAAGTCCAAAGACATGCGCTATAGCTGAATTTGGTAAGCTTATTTGTCTGTAGTGTATAAATGTGTGTGTGAATAAGTGTGTCTGGATGTCTCTTAATACTGGGTTGCAGCTGGAAGGGCATCTGCTGCATAAAACATATGCTGGATAAGTTGGTGGTTTATTCCACTGTGGCGACCCCAGATTAATAAAGGGACTAAGCCGAAAAGAAATTGAATGAATGAATGAAATTTATATTAGTCTTTTAATCTGTGATACTTTTTTTTTTTTTAAATCGGTGAATATTATTTTACTTTCTATGCATGTTGATTTTCTCTTCATCAGTGATAGAGTGACTGATATTAATGTAATTATTGCTTTGTCATTTACAGTGAACCATCTTCACCACATCCAACAGTTCAAGTACATGAGGAGGCCACCGACTGGACAACTGTGTTAACAAGACGAGTCACGGCAGTCTTCAGAGTTGATGGGATTGCGATTGGCCGGGCTAATGATGTGGACGAATATGCATTTTTGACATATCCATCTTATTAGAAGATCACCTTGATGTTTCTGCAGTGGAATGTTTTGAATGAACAGTGGACGGTGACAAGCCTCGATCTACTCCAAGGTTGATCACTTTGGTAACTGTTTTTTGTTTCTCTACATGATTTTGGTATAATCACAATCAAGTTAATCCAGCACACTGCTATCATTCATGCATAAAGCAAATTTTTAAATAACTTGTGGTCCTAATGACTATCAAAGAACATTTTCCAGATATGAGTGCTTTACATGTCATGTTTATCAAAAGCAAAAACACATATTGTGTTACAACAAATTACAACTCCACTTGAGGATGATGAGGAGTAATCTACTGGTGTTGAGGAAGAGGCTACTGATATATTTGGTTTTCTGCACTGTTGATGCAATTTATAGAAGAAACATTGCCTTCATTCTGAAATTCAGAGAAAATTTTGATGACAAATTATTTATTATGACCGAGTATTCTGACTAAAGACAAATACTTTGGACTTTATAAAGTGAAGTACTTGATGTAGCCTGTGTAATGTGTTTATAAATCTTAAACAGTATTCTTGTGGTCTTTGTATTAAGGGTAGATTATATACTGTACAGTGAGTGAACAATTTTTATTTGTTTTCTAAATTGTTCTTTTTACTGTTTTACATGTCTGCTTTATATTTACTGTGTAATTTTATTTCTTGACACATTCAGTTTTGAGTTGTAATGAAATATTTCTACATTAATAAATAAAAATGGACATCTGCGAACCAAAATATTTTATTTATTTATTTGTGCATGCAGTCACCAAAGGATCAAAATGCCTGGGTCAGTACCCTGAAAATGCTATATAATATAAAAAGGTACATTTTTGTACCTTCGGTGGGGGTACAAAATTGTCCCTTAAAGGGTACAAATGTAGAAGGTACAATTTTGTACCTTTAAATAGAGGTACAAATTTGTACCCTTAAGGGTACCACCCCAGTGACGGGCCATTTGTACCCTAAAAGGTACAATTTTGTACCTTTTTTTCTGAGAGTGCACAGAAGAATAATACCTGAAAAATGATTTTGGTTAAAACCATTTGACCACACAAATAATAATAAGCATATTGGCAAATGTGCAGTCTGGAGTTGCAACAAGTTCCAGGCCACACTTTATTTTGATGGTCCGTTTGTTGTTAAGTTGCATTGCATCTACATGCCAACTAATTCTCATTACATTATAAGTAGATTGTTCGGTTGGTTGGGGTTATGGTTAGTGTAAGTTTACATGTACTTGTAAGCTTTCTTATAGTCAGTTAAATGTTTGTTAAAGGGGCAGTATCTACAGATATTAAGCAGACAGTCTACTGATACTCAAATGGACCAAGTTCCAAGTTCTCAAAAGTTACCAAGTTCCCTGAATAAATTAATAGGTTGAGTTTCTACTGGTCACATTGTATGATTCCACTGACTGCATATTTATTGCTAATAAAATCTTCCAGGTATAGTACCTTACACAACAAACTGTGCCAGGAAGAAAACGGTTATTATTATTATTATTATTATTATTATTAGTAGTAGTAGTAGTAGTAGTAGTAGTAGTAGTAGTAGTAGTATTAACAAATAAACATTGTTAAAAGGTAATACGAACGCAAACCAAATAGCCTAATATTAATTTCCCCCTTAAAGGTAATGTCATATCCGTAGCTGTTTGAATTAGAGAACTGAAGATGTACTTTTAATACTTTTAATGCATTTTTCTGCAAGTTGAGAATTCCCTTTCACAGGTAAGAATGATTTTATACAATAAAACTACGTGACAAATGCTATCAAAACAGTAGGCCTACAACAGATCTATAACGACAGAAATTAAATCAAAAGCAAAGAGCAAAAAATGAATACTTTTAGAAAAATGCAAATAATGTACTTAAAACAACATTATTGCATTAAACCAAAACTATATATTATATTTAATGTATATAATAACAATATAAAATAGAAAACATATAGAGCCACCTTCCTGCAGATTTCAGTTGCAACCCATATCAAACACACCTGCCTGTAATCATCACGTGGTGTTCGGGTCCTAACTAATTGGTTCAGGTGCTCAAATCTGCATGAAGGTGGCTCTCCAGGAACAGGGTTGGCCACCCTGATAAAGAGGAATTATCAATGGGGTTGTGCAGTAGGAGGCCAAATTCGAAAACTTAACTTTTTTACCATTGTACACCACACTGCTTTTAATGCCAATCGCAGACATCTTTGGCTAAAGGAGCTGAATGAAGTGAGGACCTAATTAAAAATGCTCGACTTTGCAGTTTTCCTTACATATCAGGTAAGTTCATCACTCATTTTTTATTTCAGCAATGGTTTCAGCAAAAACAGTTAAATATATTTAATATGGATATGTATATTTAATATATTTAATATACATATGGGGCGAAGCAGTGGTGCAGAAGGTAGTGCTGTCGCCTCACAGCAAGTAGGTTGCAGGGTTGCAGGTTCGAACCTCAGCTCAGTTTTCGTTTCTGTGTGGAGTTTGCATGTTCTCCCTGCGTTTGCGTGGGTTTCCTCCAGTTTTCCCCAGGGTTTTCCCCACAGTCCAAAGACATGTGGTACAGGTGAATTGGGTGGGCTAAATTGTCTGTAGTGTATGTACAGTATATGTGTGTTCGGTTGGACGTTTCCCAGAGATGGGCTGTGGCTGGAAGGGCATCCGCTGCGTAAAAACTTGCTGGATAAGTTGGCAGTTCATTCCGCTGTGGTGAGCCCGGATTAATAAAGGGATTAAGTCAACAAAAAAATAAATGAATACTACACATATATGTTTAATTAAATGGCCTTCTGTGTGATTAACTGTTAGCATTACATTATTTTGCCAATAGGAGGGCGACAGGGACCGTCTCATGTCCTAAAGGCTTTTATGTTGAAAGAAACGAACAAGTAGTGATGTGCGTTACCACTGATTTCCTATCCGATCCGATACCAAGTAAAATGAAGGCTTTCTGAACCAGTGAAGCGCTTGACCCAATTGTATCGGAAAAAGGTTCGTTACTCGAATTTTTTTAAGTCAGAGCTCGATGAGGACCTCTTCTGGTTAAAGTGTGGGAAAGCACTGTGTAGCAATAATGTCAAATGTTCACAACTGACCAACTAAATCATGTAGTAATACAACAACAGTAATATGAACAGATTACTCAAGTACTGTAGTTTTACACATAAGAATGTTACATTTCACCATGGATGACTGTAGTAAAATCTAAGATATTCAAAACTATTTTACATTTATCGGATTCCAGTTAGTCCTTCACCCACATGGATATAGGCGAAAATGAAGCTTTGGACGTAACCGATCACGTAATGATTACAAAAGGAATCAAGCTCAGATACACTGCTTCACTGCCAGATGTATCGTTTTTTTGACATATGCTTCGAAGCCTCGCGCAGGCGCACAACGTCACATCACTATCGGCCCGATACTGCCAAAAAATGACTGTTTGGGAATTTAAAGCTACAAGTAGTGTACTTAAAAGTGTCACTTTATACTGAATATGAGCAATATTACGAGTTATTCTTGCTTATTGATGAAGAATTTTCATACAAAAAAAGCCAACTTACATATTTATTTACAGTATCTGAACATGTATATCTTTAAACGCCTGCCTGAACATCTTAAAAAAACGTACACGTCTACATTTAGTGCCATGTTAATCCGGTTCTCATGAAAGTATTTTAAACCCTTTTTCTTTTGTTTTATCATTGTCACAAAAAAATCCAAGACCCCTTATACAGCCACATCGCCGCATTTTCTCCCTCTGTACCTGGATAGTGTCTACCTGCAGCACCTAAGGACTCTGCAAGCGATGTCTGTCTCGCCCCAGCAGCACCTGTACTCCTTTCCTCCTCGTCTGACCGCCTAGTCATGCCGTTGTCATATTCTGTCTTGTGATTTATATGTAGATGTTTGATTAGGCTTGTGGTATTACCACAGTACCTCACTGTTTTGTTACACGTGTCACAAATCGCATCGTTTGAGCTTATGGAATTGAAGGCTAGCTAGCGTGCTCTGCAGTTGTACAGTGCCATATTACGCACATGACTTTGCAGGAGGAAGAACAAGTAGTCCGACCAAGTTGGCATTATTCAGATACACTAGGGTAATTGTGGTCACATTTCGCTGTATTTCTATTTCCAACAATATACAAATTTGCTCCAAGTTACTGAAATATCGATATTTTGATAAGATAATCGATTCTAGAACATACAAAGCTGGTATCGGAGATATCGATATTTTAGTATCCATCCGCACATCACGGGCCTGCAGCTGAATATATCTCTACCAACGAGATAATTCTCGTAAACTAATGCTGGAGATTCAAGACGACCAAACAAAAGATCACACAGATTCAAGGACGAGTTTGAGTTGAACAAAGAAGGTAAACTCACATTCAGTACACAGTGTAGTATTGGCTTTGCTTTCTCAGATGGGATCTGTGAGTATCGTTAGTAAAACTGAATAATAATAATAATTCTGATTACACACAACAGTGAGCAAGTTTCTGTTTTGTCATTTCAAAGACATTATAGGCCAACATAATGCAATGAAAAA
This sequence comes from Danio rerio, assembly GCF_052040795.2. Classification (NCBI taxonomy): domain Eukaryota; kingdom Metazoa; phylum Chordata; class Actinopteri; order Cypriniformes; family Danionidae; genus Danio; species Danio rerio. Next base: position 21,723,012 of record NC_141031.1, on the reverse strand, counting down.
TCAAACCCTCATTGTAAAGTGATTTTTTTTTACACGTGTACGTGTACACGTGAAGTGTTATTAAAAGGCCATGACACCCCCCTCTTTCGGTTAAAGTCTACTTCAGAATTTTTTCAAAAGATGCATGATTAATGGGCGTGGAGCTCCGCGAGCATCGGGCAGGAGTGGGCGTGGTCAGCAGGGGAGAAGGGGAGCGAATAACTGCTGTTGTCAGTTATAGCTCACAAAATGAGACACAAAGAGGAGACGCATGAGTTTATAGTTTACAAAGTTAAAATGCAAAGAAATGAACAGTGATTTAATGCCCTGCTACATTTGTTATTCGTAATTTCATATATAGACAACCACAATTTATATCATTATAAAGATAATCGTGTTCATAAAAACACAACAAATGAGGACTTCTCCCTCAATCCCCGTATCCAGCAGACTCAGTGCAGCAGGTCTCCTGACCCGTCTATTTTAACCATTAACCCTGCTGGTAATCTGGAGGATTTAGGCAAACACAGCAGCATGGCGATGTGTCTGAATGTGAACAAACTCCTGATAAAAGACAGCGTCCGCCATTCTCCGTCGTGCTGCTCTCCCGGCAAAAATGCTTTACAGCTTTGCTGTATGATCGGCCCTGACAAGATCGCGGGGAAAAACATGCAACAAACCCCGTGGATGATGGAAGCAAACGCATATGAGCCTTCATGAACGGCTAAATACTGTGCCGTGGTTTCTGTGTCTCTCAGCTCGGGCTTGACTCTGGTAGGTCTGGCAGGTCTCATGAATAATTAAGCAGCCGGCTCTTCTCATAGGATAAGAAAACTCCGCTATGAATAATAATGAGAAACCGACGCGTCATCATTGCACTTGCAGCTCTGCGATACGTCGCCGATTTTGATCCAGCCCCAAAAATCATTTTAAACCCGGAAGCTGAAATTAGCTGACAAAAGCTCAAAATTATCCAGTTTCCCCCACAATTACAGCTGACAGGTGCTAACATTGTCTTAACTAATGCTCAACACACACAAATCTGTTAATGTAAAAAAAAAAAGTTCTCAGGGGTGTCCTGAACCTTTAAACGCCATGTTTGAAGGCTGTAACGTGTATGTATAGCACATGGCTAACTTTACTTACAGCTTAAGCTATTATATTTAAAGCCATATTGCACTGCTGACGTTAACGTTACATTTTTTTATTTTGTCTAGGCCTATACTTTAATAAGCTCAGAAAAATTCTATTGTTTTTTATAGATAATTACACTCAATGACAATATAACATACTGACACCCATATATTTATTTTATTAAACAAGTAGACACTTTACTTACATTCAATCAGTGGTGTAAAGTAACAAATTACAAATACTCAAATGACCGTAATTGAGTAGTTTTTTTCAGGAATTGTAATTTACTAAGTAGTTTTTAAAATGTGTACTTTTACATTCCCTTAAGTACATTTTTGTCACTAATTAATTTTTTCTTGTCTATGGGATTTAGAAAACGTCCAACCTAATATATCAACGTCTAATGATGTTACAGCTTGACGTTGTGTTAACGTTAACACTGAGACGTCTATCAGATGTTGGATTTAGGTTGCCATACAAATAATTGTCAGTATTTGATCTCAATATGTCGTTGTTTCAAGATATTGGCTCTGTTAGATTTTGGTCACTTTCCGACACATTCTATAATCAACCACATATCAACGTCATTTGACAATATTGGACATCAAAATAACGTTGTCCTTAGACGCTGGCTAGACATTAAATTTTGGTCTCCTGACATCATAAACTAAATCTAACCTAATATTAACATCTTATGATGCTGTGTGCCTGCTGGGAAATAACTAAATGCACTACAGGATGTTACATTTACACACATGCAGAAATTACATGTAAATGCATCAGCTTTTCACAGCGTAATACTCCATAGTGACTATAGTCTATAGTCAAGAGTATACTCTTGAGTACTTTTGAAAGGTCTCCTTTTTACTTATACTTTGAGTAATATTTACAACAGTTTACAACTCTACTAGAACTACATTTTTAAGCAAGTAATGGTAATGGTTTACTTGAGTATGATTTTTCAGTTCTCTTTCCACCACTGCATTTAATACATTTTCTGTGTAAATAAAACAAAATTCTTTTGTAAATTAAATTTGACCAAGACCAAAGCAAAATATTTTACCTTTAAAATAACTTATAAAAGCAAACAAAAAAATATGTTGATTTTTGTAAACTTGCAGTTTCAGGTGTAAGGTAAATGTGCGATGATATTGTCCATGGAATTTTCATATATCCTGCTTTAAACGATCTATGACTTTCACACTTTTCATCATTTAATATTTTAATTGTGCAAGCACTATTTCCTGTATCTAAAGAAAAGTTCACTTCTTCTCCAGTGATCAGTGCTCCACAAGATTGTAAGGGCTCATTTCTAAACAGTACATCTAATAAACAGAGAAGGTAAGCAGATGTTTATTATTTCGAAAATCAAACATTAAAGTTTTAGTTGTATAGTGCTTTTCACAAAAAAAATGGTTTCAAAACAGCTTTACAAAAGGTGCACATTATTCATTATAATTGATTATTACAATGACATTCAGAAACGTTAAGGTTATCAGTTACAATAACTTTATTAGTTACTAAAAACTAATTAACTAGTTAATAATACCTTTTAACAGTTAAAGTTATTATAATATAGTTATTATAAAATATATAAAGTTATTATAAAACTTTCTTTTGTGCCATATGACAACTTGACTCTGTAAATATGCAGTCACATAATTTTTCTAGGTTAAACATTAACTGCGCAAAAGTGACCAAAATGTCTATTTTTGTAGAGTGTATAGTCAGTAGTGTAATCTGGCAGTTTCATCTATTAACAGTTTATCACTGACCCAGAGTACCATGTTTCAGCGACGTCATATTACAGAGTTTCCGTAGTGTAGTGGTTATCACGTTCGCCTAACACGCGAAAGGTCCCCGGTTCGAAACCGGGCGGAAACAACATTTTTGAATAAGTGGGGAAAAAGTTTCCATTACAGATTGAAGAACATGTGACTTTTCCTAGTTGGTTGGTTATCTGGAGGTTGATTTTAATAAAAGACCAGTCATTTTTTTAAACAGATTGAAACGTGTTTCTTTGTCCTAAGCTGTTGTCATGTTGGTATCTGAAAATCACCCTGCTAATTCCTATGATGAAACTACAGAAACAGCTTGGCATTTGTTTATTTAGGAATTTTTTTTGCTGAAAAAACTCACAAACTGATATGTGCTAAATCGTTTACCATTTTTGAAAAAGTTATCCTTTCTTATGCACTCTGATGGCCTGAACCATGTCAAAATAAAAAGTGCCTTACAAACACTTCTCACTAGCTTTATACATTTTTTATTATTGTTATTTTATTATTGATTTATTCAGAAACTTGCCTCGTTGCTGTACTAATCTTGGCATATTTCTTGGACTCCTTCAGGAACGGTTGCAGCAGGTCTGGTTTCCGTAGTGTAGTGGTTATCACGTTCGCCTAACACGCGAAAGGTCCCCGGTTCGAGACCGGGCGGAAACAATCTTTTGAAAATTGTTATTGTTGTTTTTTTATGGGGCAAAAAAAACTGCAAATTTGTGGATACAATTATTTTTTTCTCCTGAAAATCAATTTGATTTATTCTTACAGGAAAATTAATTGCCATGGTTTTGTTGCGTGATGGTTGTTTTTGGCCCCTGAAAAAGCCACACATTGCATCTTAAAACAAGACAAAAGTATGATACACTGATACACAGACACACACACCACACACACGCATATATATATATATATATTTATATATATATATATATATATATATATATATATATATATATATATATATATATATATATATATATAGTGATTAATTGTTTCTGATGAAATGGGAATGGATTTAAAATACAATTAACTATTATATAATTATGACTGTGATACATCTATTAATGTATAAAACTCATCACTTTAAAAGGCATTAGGACTTCTGCTTTAGCTTTCACGTTTTAATGCTGGACACATCAAGTTCTACTTCATATTATCACTTACAATAAAAGAATGGTAATGACATTTCCAACCAGTAGATTCATGTAAAGTAAGATTTTTCTGACTGTTAGCAATACTAAAACTTTCACTCAAAGACTGTGATTCAGCATATCCTGACTGTTGTGTGGTAGTAATCAATCTGGACTCAAGAAACCATGTCAAAGTTCAAACCCTGTTTGAAGAGCTATTTTCAGTGTGGCTCACATTTCAAAAAGCCACAATGTGTTTCCGCCCGGTTTCGAACCGGGGACCTTTCGCGTGTGAGGCGAACGTGATAACCACTACACTACGGAAACTGATACATTACCACGGCTACTCTCATACTCTCACTCTCACTATAGAAGTATAGGCGGAAAACTGTGAAATAATGTCCCTGTTTGAAGGACTTTTTTGCTACTACTAAAGTTCTACTGTTCTCTAAGCAATTAGTTTGTTAGAAACAACATTTATTCCTCTGACCACCATAATATTTGTAGAAATTAATTACAACTCCGAGTACATTCATTGTAATCATTGTGCTTCAACTGTTACTAATTCAGTTGTACTTACAAGACAGACCAGTTTAGTTTTCCATTTTTCAAGTTAAGAAGAAGGACTTTTTTCAGAAATCTCACACCCTACTGTTTTACACTTGATTGTTTTCTCTGTCCAAGTCCTTCCAACTTGCTGAGCACTAATGAACAAAAGCAGAGACACACACGTGTTAAAACTGACACATTTTTCTGTAGCTTGTCAGTTTGACATAACAATTTACATTCCCAAACATTAGCATTCTACACTTAGCATACTGCCAGTATGATTAAGTACAACATTAACATTTAGCAATGTTTTTGGCATGTGTTAATTTGTTTTATAATATTGCTATCACATTTTAACAATACATATAATGGTATTACAGGCCCGTAGCCAGCCTGGTGAAAGGGGTGGTTCTTTTTTTCTCAAAAAGTGGACCTTTTTGCAGTTATACGCCTCAGTTTCTATTTAACTATGACATTTAAATACTGCATTTTAGTGACTTTTTTGCTGGATTAGACATATATAACATAACATTTATAGCCATATATAAATGTCATTATAACCACACTTTTTGATGTACTAAAAATATTTCCTAAAAATTGCAGTTAAAAAAAATTCAAACAAGACTAATTTTTTAAATACAAATTCATTACACCATATGTCATTAGGAAAAAACAGCAATCTGTTAAAGTTTTAAAGTAAAAAAAAACTCAGTCAACGGTCACAGTCACAGTTCCTCAGTCACAGTTTGGCCAGTTCAATAAAAAATAATAATTAAAACAACAATAATAATACAATAATAATTAATTCTTCAGATTTTTTTCTAGCCCCTTTGTTAAAAAAATAAAGCCTTTTTCGATGGATTATTTTCATTATTTATGATGGCATAGCAGTCAAAATAGGATGAAAGCAGGACAAATGAGCTCATTTAGGAAAAATTTTGGACCTTTGTCAGTGAGGGGTGGGTCTTCCGAACCACCCAAACCCCCCTGGCTACAGGTCTGAAAAGTTAGAACATGTTTTATGCTTATAGTAAACATGTTTAATGGAATTTTGGCTGTAAATGCGCACTTATAGGTGTTTCAAGCGCAGGTCAGATTTTCTCCAGGTCATCATTTATTTAGTTTATGTTAATTTTGTCCAAAAATGATAATACCTATCCACCTTTTTCTGGAATGCATCCCAAATCACGCTCTGAAGTGGTCTGAGCGATCAGGTTTATATCCGATCAGAATAAGTTAGCAAACAGCCTCAAAAACACAGACGCGACGGGATTAGCGCCTTTTGCTGTTAAGTGACATCTGACGGCTGAGGACTCCGCATGCCATAGCATTTAGAAATAGGGAAAGGGAGATCATGTACTGGACAAGTCAATAGATATACAGGACGTCCCTGCTAATGCAGCCAAGAACCTCAGGGGCAGATTTTCATCTGTTAGGACGTAAGTCACTTAACGTTACCTGTTTGGCAGTCTTTATGAACACATGTTCTATATTTTGCGATAATGACGCCGCTGCCTGCCTTTTCTGCCTCCTTGCTCTGTTCGACCAACAGCGTAACTCACCATGGATGTCGCATCAAAAGATTCAAAGGTTATGTCATGTGACTCGCGTCACATTATTGTGGCTTTGAGGCTCTGAGATTCGAATTACTGGCCAGAATTATTTAAAAATTCAACTTTATTACAATATATATTGAATATAAATATATTGTATTAATTATATAATAAATATATGATATAATATTAAATTACATAAAATAATTAAAAGGACAAATTCTGGACCTTTTGGCCGAACCCCCCCTGGCTACAGGCATGTATTAAAGGGCCATGAAACCCCCTCGTTTCAGCAGGGTGTTTTCACACCTCTACTTTGGAAAAAGTCAGAAAAGTGGGCTTTGTCCAGCTTAGTTTTGGGGGGAGTGTCGGAGGAAGAAAAGAGGCGTGGTGTGGGAGTGTCTATTTGGAGATACTGTGTTTACATGGACATCTGGGGTCGAATTATTTGCCAAACTACTAAATGGTGGACTTTAACTGCAGTTTGGCTCTTTCATTCAGGGAATTCATTCATGTCCCTCGCGACAAACAAGATATTTGATTCAAGGAACTGCTCTAAGCGTGTATTTTTCATGCAATGTTTGAATGTTAATGAAGTTGCACAATAGAGCGCGCTGATTGGTTTGAACCAAGCTTTACTCATGCATTAATGCATCACATTGTAAGACGTAATAAGACACACTCTGGCTCAGATGTCCAGTCTGCACGCTGGAATACACGCTATTATCTCATAGCTGTTACGCAGCTTTAAAAATTCGTTTCAAACCGAAAGTACGAATTTGCTTGAAATATCGCAAAAACAACCAATTTACACTTTTTAGTGAAATATAGGTGTCCTAATAGTGTTTTTAGCAGTGGGACACATATACGACTGTAAACAGCTCAAAAAATGTGTTTTGGTGTTTCGTGACCCTTTAACATTTTTAGCACAAGGTAGGCTAAGAATGAATTACCCCTTTGCTAGGTATTGCATAACATGCCTAAGACTTTGCTAGCTATTGACGTTGTTACTATGTTGTAACATTGTGTGATCATACAATTGCACACTGTTGACAAATCAGAAGCATGTTTCATCACACTACTATTGTGACTTAACATGTTGCTAGCATGTTTAATATGTTACTAATGTACATTACTACGTTGATAGCATGTCTTAGTACAACTAACAACGTTGTTAGCATGAATTTCACAGGCTGCTGGCATTTTTCTAACATGTTGAAAGCAGTTGTTTGTTTATATATAATATAATCTTTTTTATAACATGGGAAACGTTTTTAATTCTGTGTAGAACGCTAATTTGAACTAACACATTATAGCATGTTTTAGTACATAAAGATTGAATGAAACTGAAATTACTATGTTGCTTCCAAAGTTAAACAGGTTGTTCAAATGTTCTAGGTTTTGCTAGTGATAAATAAATAATACCTGATGATGGACAGTCTGGCCTGCTGTCTTAAATCTGGTCTGATACACTGGCCAGGCCTACCAAGCACCCAGCCCCTCTTAAAAATTGTCAGGCCAAGAATTCCCATGATAAGTAACCAAAACTGTCTGTCAACAAATCTGGATTTGTACATCTACGCAGCCATTCACGCAGATCGGTCTTTTGCATGCGCACATCGTTCACATGCACATGAGAGAGAGAGACAGCGGTGAAAACAAATGCTTAATCAAAATTTTAAAATCCTGAATCATTATTGGAATTAGTTTTGCTTGGTGTTGAAACAATGACACCATGGCTAAAGTGATTCCTTTAGACACGTAATGTTATGTTTTAACATTAGTCACACATAGCAGATGTAGATTGCATTGTGTTATGAATGGGTTATAAACACAGAAGTTTTGTTTAGCCACTGCTGAACCACTGTTTGCCATGCTACTCTGAATATTTGGTCTGAAATACCATCGCCAATGCTCCGTCCCGCCCCCGTCGCAAACACGCTCGCGAAAAATACACACTCAGGCCCTGTTTACACTTATACGTCTTAGTGTTAAAATCACATTCATTCATTCACTTGTCGGCTTAGTCACTTTATTAATCTGGGGTCGCCACATCGGAATGAACCGCCAACTTATCAAGCAAGTTTTTACGCAGCGGATTCGCCCTCCAGCTGCAACCCATCTCTGGGAAACATCCACACATACACATACACACACACACACTCCGGACAATTTAGCCTACCCAATTCACCTGTGCCGCATGTCTTTGGACTGTGGGGGAAACCAGAGTACCCGGAGGAAACCCACGCGAACGCAGGGAGAACATGCATACTCCACACAGAAATGCCAACTGAGCCGAGGATCAAACCAGCGACCTTTTTGCTGTGAGGCAAATGTGCTACCCACTGCGCCACTGCGTTGCCGTTAAAATGGCATTTTAGAACAAAAATGATCCACATCCACACCTAGTTTTACCTAGCATTTCTGAACAGCCCTCCGTCCCCTGAGAACACACATCACATGACCATTGACACAGCCACACACACACACACACACACACACACACACACACACACACACACACACACACACACACACACACACACACACACACACACACACACACACACAGACAAACACAAACACACACACACACACACAGCAGTGCACGTCTTTATCAAAGTTGTACCGCTGGATCGCGTCTCACTACAGTTGTTAAACGTGATATTCAGACATCTCAAGTCTACCGGAAGTTCCGGGAGTCTCTATGCATTTGGTGGACTTATAATGGCCGCAAACAAATGATAATCGCGCATCTCCCTCCCGGTCCTCAAATAAGTCATGTACCCTTCTCACCCCCAGATCCCTCCTCGCCGTCCTCGCCATATTCAACATAGGCTAAGGTTATTATACTGACACAGTAAACATTTATTTTTATGCACAACAATGTGTTTGCTATGAAAGGAAAAACAAAAACATATTAAATGCTTGTCGTAATCATAACTGTAAAATACGATACGATCATTTAAATGATGTGTGCACAGGTTTCACTTTCACTTCAGAGTTGTGCCAGAGTTGGCTCTTGGCTGCTGTCACTGTGAGAAAAAAACACACACATGCAAATCAAACCTCCCACACGGCCCTCAAATGATCGCTCTGAACGTTACGTTAAACTGATCATTAATTACAACTTCATTACCTGTTATTCACAGTCTATGCAGCTTGTGTTCACTAAAGTAGGCAGTCATTGGGCGTGCACGCGCATTTTCGGTAGTAAACAAACAGCTGGGCGGTCAGCTCACGTTTGATTTTTGTGGTCGCGAATACATTACATGAAGAAAGAAATGACATTTTTGGGTTAATTACACCTCATAAATACAGCATGTGACACTTATAACACCATTTGATGGTGTCAATGTTGCTGTGACTTGTGCGACTGCCTTGCTTCTCTCCTGACCTTAAAAAATTTAATTGGCTGAATCATAGAAAAGTTTAATTAAGACGTGTGCAGTGTCGAATCGAGATTGTGATCTTTTTTCTATTAATTGTGCAGCCCTGGATATAATACAGTTTTTCGTTCAGAATTGTACTATTATAATGTACTACAAAGTTTTCTAACTGGCAAATGACAAGATCTAGTACAGTGGTTCCCAACCAGGGGTCCGCGCCCCCCTAAGGGGGGCGCCAGAGTTCACAGGGGGGGGCGCGGGAGAGGATAAGTATTGAGGTAGAAAAAGGCATAAAAATGCTCCACTATTATAAAGGACTTTGCAATTAATCGAATATCCGATTTAGATTTCGGTTTCAAACAATTATAAAAAAGCATTAATCGAGATAAATGATTATTGCATCATATTTTGCCACGTTCCAGTTGTACACGTGTTGCTCTTAAAAGCGCGAAAGAGCTTATGTGTGTGTGCAGCACGATCACGCAGTCAGAAGCCCGCGGCCGGTCAGCATTCACTCTCATTCGCACACTGAGACGAGCAGAGGAGCGCAGACATCTAAAGTCATCTTAACGTGAGCGCTTTAATGGTCAAATAGGTGTCAAAACGCGGTGTTTCGTGATTATTTACATTAACCCTCATTTGTGTAATAAACAACCCTCGCTGCTCTTGACTGAAGGACTGCTGTAGCTAAAGTGTTTTTGTTACAGTGAAGATGCTTAAAGCACAGTTTGTTTCATATTTTTATTTTATTCTATTGTATTTATTTCTCTTTCCTTTGCAGGGTGGAAAATAACTGTATGTATACAGTTGAAGTCAGAATTATTAGCCCTCTTGAATATTAGCAAACCTTTTCCTGCCCAATTTCTGTTTCATGGAAAGAATATTTTATTAACTTATTTCTGAACATAATAGTTTTAATATCTCATTTCTAATTACTGAGATTTCTTTTTGTCTTTGCTATAATGACAGCACATAATATTTTACTAGATATTTTTCAAAATACAAGCATTCAGATTAAAGTGCAGTTCAAAGGCTTAATTAGAGTAATAAGGCAAGTCATTATAACGGTAGTTTATTCTGCAGACAATCAAAAATATATATTGCTTAAGGGGGCTAATAATATTGACCTTAAATTGGTTTCAAAATATTTAAACCTTTCTTTATTCAAGCTAAAATAAAACAAATAGAAGAAAAATATTATAGGAAATACTGTTAAATTTCCTTGCTCTGTTAAACATAATTTGGAAAAATATTTATAAAAAAAAAAATCTCAGGAGTGCTAATAATTTTGGCAATGGTTTTGAATAATCGTTACAATTATGACCAAAATAATCGTGATTATGATTTTTCCCAAAATCGAGTAGCCCTACTATTATATATGTATTTTTAAGTACCAAAAAAAAAAAAATCTAAACACATACTTAAAATTCCAACATAATAGTGAAAATAATTAAAATAAATAACTTTAAATAAATATTTAAATTTTGCTCACTCGCGCAATCTGCTTGTCAACGTGTCGTAAAGGCAAAATCAAAACAAAAATGGCAGACAAACGTAAATGCAGTGATTCTTCAGAGGCGAAGAAAAAGATTAGACAGTATGACAAAGCCTACCTAGATTTTGGTTTTATTGAAGGCCAAGACAAGTTAAAACTGATTAATTAATATTTTCTATACATATTACTATATATTAATATTACACAAACACACACACACACACACACACACACACACACACACACACACACACACACACACACACACACACATATATATATATATGAAAAGAAAAAGGTTGGGAACCACTGATCTAGTGGATCTCGGTCATCTTTTAGGTACATGTTCGTGATTTTAAGAGGCGGGGCTATGGGCGGCAGGGAAGGGACTGTGTTTTCAAAGATATTATGCTAACAGATAGCATTTAGGCAGATCACTTACTGCACCTTCAACTAGTAGATGATCATGTTTGCTTTTTCAAGGCCCTCAAGTTATTCTCAGATCACCCATCAACAGTTAACCTCAGATATAGAAATTGGGAAGAGAGGAACCAGTTTCTGAGAATCCTGTCATATGCTGTAAATTTTTGACAATGGGCAGAACCAAGCTTTGTGCGAGGTAACTTGGCCCCTCAAGCATCCGACAGGCAAAGTGAGCTGCTCTAATAGGCACCAGCTGCCTGCGTCTCTGCGCTGGGGGAGAAGTGGAGGTGTTCTCTCGAGCAGAGCACTCAACTAATTACACTTCTGTTAAGTGCTGTGATTTCATGCTGATAGATGACCCAGATTTCAATTTTATGGAACAGATTTGTTGTGTGAAAAAGTTTTTCTGTAGACCAAGTAGTTCTCAACTTTTTGACTTTATAAACATTTTCCTCAATTTTTTGAACGCCTCCTGTAACATTTATTAAAAGAACTACAGTATATATGAATGCATAACATATTATTCACAGAATCTAGAAGTGTGGTTTTAAGTAATTCTGTTTATTTCCAGATGTTTAAAGAACTGTTTGTATTAAGGGAGGGAAAATAATATAATTGAAATTTTAGTTTATTTTTTGTTCTAGAATTTTATCGCTACAGACATTTAAAACATTTTTACTTTAATCAATAAACAAAACAGTTTTGCCATGAGTATATCAGGGCGTTGAATTGCGTTTAGTCTTTTGTACCTTATCGTTCACACAGGTGTGAGCAATAGTATCTGGATGCAGCCTTTATGTTGCAAGCTGAGATTGCATCACTCAGCGATGCAATGTCAGACACAATGCACTCAATGGAGTGAATGATGTTACTGTGATGGGTAAGGTTAGGGGTGGGGTTAGGTGAGCGCATTAAAAAGCGTTGGATGCAGCTTAGATTGCATTGCACCAGGTCTGCATCCAGACCCCTCTCGGTGTGAGTATAAACAATAACGCCTATCTCACACCGCAAGCGAAAGCAGTGCTTGAGCAGAGCGTGCGCAGCGCATATGTCGAGCAGAAGCAGCATGCAGGCGTTTGCCTTTCACACCAGCTGCGTCTGCAGCGCGCAGCTCTTCGGCAGCTGCTGCAGAGATCAACCTATCTCTGTCTATTCTATCTAGTTACCCATGTCTCTCTATATACAAATACACTTTTTAAACTTTTCATCTGCACCAAGGCTCGCGGCAACTTCCTCCTATGCTGTTTCTTTAACCTGCAAATGTTTATTTTACAAATTTTATAGATCAGATAGTACTGTATGTCTCTCAAGCTCTACAAGAAGTGTCTTCAGTCAGAAGACAATCGCCTGTGATATCATGTCATTTGGTTTTTGATTGTCAGGTTGCTGTAGGCCGAGTTACTCCACTAAATATTCTATTTCCCCTTACCTGCAACACTAGCGTGCAACTTAAGCAAAACTGAAATTGTTTTACATTTAGTTTTGTAGTTCGGGCCTAAATAAATGTTTGTTGCCATTTTTAATCGTTAAAGTTCATTTGATTGACTATATATAAATTCGTTGACATTATTAAGGCATTTATTGGGTAAAATTGCTACTTTTTACTGTTATTCAATGTGTTTTGGTCATTATCAATGCACTGTCAATTTAATTGAACGTGAGCAGCGCGGCAAAAATAGACCCAGCGCCTGCTGACGCTTGCGGTGTGAAACAGGTGTAAGTCGCTGGCTGTATTCACATAATGGCCACTGGTGTCGCTAAAATTCATCCAAAAATCAAATTAGTCAGCTGCACTATAAAACATGTGCAGAAATACATAAGGAGGTGGTCCACTAAGATATCATATTTTATACAACATTTCTGTCCGGTTTCGAATCTGATTTGCTGATAGCTGTGCAATATTCTGCAATATCAGAACATGACAGCCTCTTCCCACTTGTGTATTACTCTGCCCACACAAGTGGCAAGCAGAGGACTTCAGTTTGGCAAATATTGCAGCTGTCGGACAACATAATGTACTTTTGAGGTTTTTTTTTTTTTTTAGTTGAGAATGTAATTGTTTTGTAGCAGAGTAAAGGTGGTTGACATTGTCCATCTACAAGATGGTGACAGAGACCACATAAGCCCTTAGAGGAGAAAAATTCAATGTAAAACTACAGCTGATCAAATCATTATAAATCTGGTAAGTGACATTCTGAGTTTATCTCTCTCTTTTATTTGTTGTAGTGCTGTATTTATTTTTTATTTATTTATTCTGGTAGTTTTTGCTTTGCTTTGACTTGTTTGGGGTTAATTGTTGTTGAATTGTTGTATACATTCAATATCACACTTGTAGCAGTACAATTTGGCTGTATATCATCAATGATGGGACACTAAGGCACTCGGCCTGCGGCCCATGCCAACGCACGCCTCCCACCAGTGACAATATACAGCCACATCGCACTGCTACTCGTGTGATATTGCTCATTTAAACTTTAGTTGATGTGTAAAGTAGCTGTGTGAACACAAACAGGGTGTAATACACTCAAAGTTCAATGCAAAGGGAGACATTGCCTGTTTACAGAGTTAGCTCAGCAAAGCCTACAGCGAACAAAGTTTGGGGAATACAAAAAATAATATATCCGAGTTAATGCGATCTTAAACCCTTCAGGTTATGCATATTCACCACGCGCATACACCCCACGTAGTGAAGGGGCGTGGCCAGAGGCACTGTATTGTTATAGCAAAGAAAGCCTAAATGTCGTCCAAACACTGCTATTTCCACAGAGCGTCTTTTGTTTCTGTATTCAGGCTTTTAAAGGACACGACACAAAGAGATAAGTGCTTACAGTTTAATGTTAATTATGTTCCAGAGAATTATAAAAAATATATATCTTTATTGTCTAAATCAGGCTCACACTGACTGACAGTATTTACACAGCAGAGGCAGAGTGCATGCTAGTAGAAACATGACTGGACATGATGCTTCCTGGTGACGTAAAGCCAATCCGCGAATCACAGCACATTTTGTTAGCTGATCAATCAGAGCCTCTTAAGGGCGGGCTTTTGGAGAAACTATGAAATACGACAGTCGTTTTCATGTTACACTCTGGACCACCCCTTTCAGCAGAAAGTGTCCATCACAAGTACCCTCCAATGTCCTTTGTTCAAAAGGTTCAATGCGCACATTTTTGTGTTTGGCATTAATCGTTTTCACTCAGAAAAACATTTCAGATGGGGAGTTATCCCATTCAGAATACAGCAATTATTATCGTATCGTATGCCTAGTAATTTTCCAACAAGAATTTAATCAACATATACTTCTGTTTAACACTTCAGGGACAAAATGACTGTATCCTTGCTAATATTCCACAAAAGAAAGAAAATCTTTCTGGATTTGGAATGAAATAAGGGGAAATAAATAATGACAGTTTTCATTTTGAGTGAAATGTTACTTTGAAAAAAAAAAGAAAAGAAAATAGTAGGCGGTCACTGTTGTGCTACACTCTATCATACATTCTTCTGCTCACGTTCACTTGTTCATCAATTCACTTCTCTCTCTCTTTATTCATCTCTTACCAGTCAGTCTCTTTTGGCCCACCTGTAGCAGAAGACAGCCTGAGTCTTGACAGTGCTGGATAGAAGACAGGTGAAGGACAAGGGGACATTTGTGAAGATCTTTTTCACATGATGATGAACACTATGAAGAGACACATCGGTAGGTTAATGGAACTCTGCATCAATTCTACTGTTATATGTACATACAGCAAGTCTGTTTGTTCAGGAATCCATTACTTCCAGTGAAAGTCATAAATCAGTATGTGGTGACAGGTTTGGATTACAATTGAAGAGAAGAAAGCTGGTCTCTGAAAAAGCTAAGTTGTATGTTTGCACACAACTTTCAAACAGCATTTTTTTTTTCCAGCCGGGGCCACTGAAAATGTAAGGATGAGGTAAAAGTGTATGGGATTCATTTTCTGTGTAAAGAAAAGACTTTTGTAATTCTACAACTGTATGTATTGCATGATGTAATGTATTAAAATTAATGGACTCTCAATAACACATCTTACATTGTGGTTTAAATGACTTCATGTGTTAAATACAATTATTTAGCCTTTTTTTATTTTCAAACGAAGAAGCTAATTACTGAATATGAAGGAATTATGAATAATATTCAAACAATTGTTCAAAATTCAACAAAAAAAATCCTAAAAAGTCCCCTTTTGTTGTTTACATCAAATTAAATTACCAGAGTTTACAGAACAAACCATTGTTATACAATAACTTGCCTAATTACCCTAACCTGCCTAGTTAACCTAATTAACCTAGTTAAGCCTTTAAATGTCCCTTTAAGCTGTATAGAAGTCTCTTGAAAAATATCTAGTCAAATATTATTTACGGTCATCATGGCAAAGATAAAATAAATTAAATAAAAAAAATAAAATAAAATAAAAAAGTTATTAGAAATGAGTTATTAAAATTATGTTTAGAAATGAGTTGGAAAAAATCTGCTCTCTGTTAAACAGAAATTTAAACGTGGGGCTTATAATTCTGACCTTAACATTTTTTTTTTTTTACTCTATTTGCTCTAAGACATTACCTACATGCAGTAAGATTGCAGCTTAACTATGTCTGTATATAATAACTTATCTTTGATCGTAACTTTAGCATAATTTGATTATGATGCATTAATGTGCACCTTTTGTAAAGCTGCATTGAAACATTAATTATTTATACAAATAAACTATTATATTATTATAAAATATTGTGATCTCATGAAATGTTTCTTATTGTAGTTGTACATACGACTTTTTGGGTTTAAAAACTGCTGTTAAATTGAGTGAAAATTTATAAGCTAAATTCGAAAGGATCACATGTCATGATTGATCACGGCTGGTCTCACATCAACAATCATTGATAAACCAATCAGATCAATCCAAGCCTAAAGTAAATAGCCAATTTGGTCTAACCTCCCATATCTTTGTTTTTGAAGAATCCTCTGTCCACCTCATCTCCCCCTTTTCCACTTTCACCAGAGGAGATCTGAAGGCCTACTTGATCTAAGTGTGAACTAAGTGTGTAAACTCCTGAAATGACATTTAAGGGGTGTGCAGTCCATGGGAAAATTGTGTAAATTCATTATGTTATGCTCAGAAAAAAAAAAAAAAATTAGGACACATCCTATTACAGGCCGTAGCCAAGGCGGGTTGGGATTGTTGAAAGACCCCCCCCCCCCACACCCAGTTTATGGCATCATATATTGTAAAAAAAAACTGCTAGAAGAAGGCTTTAAGACAAATGAAATGTTTAATCATTCAAATTTACAAAGTCTGACTGAGGAAATAAGCTGACCAGTGTGTTATTTACCTGGCTACAAGTTTTAACAGATTCCTATTTTGTAATGAAGCATGATTAAAAATAAGTATTTTTTTTCCTACTTTATTAAAAATTTTTAATTATAAAATTCTAATCTCATAACATTATTTATAAAATTGTAATAACTTTAAATGACAATTTCTAAATAAACACGTTGTGGTAAATGGTTAACACGTTGCCAAAAGTATAGTAAATATTTTTGTTGCTTTAAAAAGTGGTTATGATCACCATCCGAAAAGCTAATACAGCAAAGATTTGTGCTTAAAATGTTTCTAAAGTGCATAATTTGATCCTAATCATTTAATAGAAACTGAGGAAAATGACTGCAACAAGTTTTACTTTTTGAGAAAAGAACCACCTCTTTCAATACGCTGGCTACGGGCCAGTAATACACTCAAAATATGTAAAGCATATTTTACTATCCCTTTCCCCAGCCTCCAGTCTTACACTGAGGGCAATGCTCACTTTAGCTTTTATTGGCAGTTCTCCTCTGGGATTGATCGGCCTAAATGACTGACACAA
Organism: Danio rerio; assembly: GCF_052040795.2. Lineage (NCBI taxonomy): Eukaryota > Metazoa > Chordata > Actinopteri > Cypriniformes > Danionidae > Danio > Danio rerio. Next base: position 21,705,699 of record NC_141031.1, on the reverse strand, counting down.
GTCACATTACAGCACTTAAATCCTCACCAACAGGACGCAAAGCACTGCAGGAAACACAAAAGCGTTAAAGTGAAGTCTAACTGCTTGAGGAACAAGCCCAATTAACTTGCCATTTGAGGTGATTATGTCTGATTTGGAATACGATTAGTTTACTGTATGTATGGTCTTAAATTGTGTTAATCATTGTCATTTACTTAATGGATTATTATTGTAATGGCATGTGGAGAATAATAGAAGGATATTTACAGAGTAAGAGGACGACAACATGATATATGATAATGTGAGTAGCAAAATCATTTGCGATTAAGGTCTACTATTTAATATTTGCAGTGCAATTATGTGATACTGATCCCACAAAACAGTAAGTGTTTTTGTTTATTTATTTGTTTGTTTGTTTGTTTGTTTGTTTTAACCTGAAAGCTGTTAAATTAGGTTCCCCATCTAGGGAACTTCAACACGCGTCTAACCAGAACGCTAGGGGAACACCTCTTTTATACGCGTCTTGAAGCACATGTGAAATCAATCTAATGTAACTAAGCAGGTGTCGTCAGACCAGAGAGTATAAAAGCCTGTACGGAGCGTTCGGTATCAACTTCTTTGCTTTCAAGAAGCACGCACGTGAAAATACACCCTCTTTCTGTGAACTTTCATTACTGACTTGCATACACAAAATACAAAAAAACTGACAACTTTTTTATTTTGATATGGCAGAGAAAAACTTGAAACGTTGTGTGCCTCCATGCTCTCGCTTTATTACGGCTGGTGACTCACATGATGTGTGTTTAGAGTGTTTGGGAGAAGAGCATGCCCTGGCAGCATTTGAGAATGCTGACTGTGGACACTGTGACGCCCTCTCCCGTAAAGTGCTGCGTAGTCGTAGGGGATTCTTTAATAAAGCTCCCGTGGCGCACGCTCCTCGCGGTTCGGGTCACGCTCGTGCTGAGGCTGAGCGTCGACTTCGGTCGTGGGGTTCGCAGCTAGATCTGGCGGATGAGATGGAGACGGACTCTGTCCTTTCTCTTTCTGGATCCGTGAGATCTAATCCTCCTTCGGGAGCGTCAGAAGCACGCTCTGCGGTTTCTTCTGCGCCTCGTGGGAGGAGAGGGTGCTCGCTGCAGAGCCATTTGAGGAGAGGTGAGCTCCAGAGAGGGGGAGCATGAGCTGTCGCTCCTCCTCCTGTAAGCTGTTTTAATGCGTACACCAACCCCACCCCTAACCCTACCCCCAGTGACATCACTCGTAGAAGAAGTGCAAAAAAGGTGGAGCTCAAGCTTAAGCTCCCCCTCTCTGGAGCTCACCTCTCCTCAAATGGCTCTGCAGCGAGCACCACTTGGGTGGGAGGGCGGCGTCCTCCGTTTCCGAGGAAACCGAGGCGCCACAGCAGCAAATGCAAAGAGGATCGGGGAATCTGCCGCCCCAGTCAGTGGAATATGAGGAGTTAGTGGAGGTGATTTCACGTGCTGCTGACAGGTTTGAAGTAATACATTGGCAGCCAGCACGTGAGCAGCAGCAGCTGCGTCTGACAGGAATGCTGGATGAGAGAGAATTACCCAGCAGAGTAGATCCTCCACTAAGGGACCTCCCCTTTTGTCCCGAGCTACATGATGCGGTTTCTAAATCATGGAAAAATCCGTATTCAGCACGGTTAATGACACCAAAAACAGCTATTTATTCAGCAGTTCGTGGGCTAGGGGAAAAGGCATGTACAGTAATGCCAATGATAGAAGAGGACTTAGCGCGTCGTCGTTCAGATCTAAAATCTGCAAGGGTCCCTCCTTTGTCATCGAGACCATTAAGAGTAACATCGGGTCTAGTCGGCAAAGCATATATGACGGCTGGTCAGTCTTTTGGATGCCTGCACACCATGTCAGTGCTGCAGGCATATCAGGCTGACCTAATTAAAGAGTGCCTAGAAGGTGGGGGAGAGACACCCGAACAGCCTCGAGAAGCTCTTCGGGCGTCAGATCTAGCTTTAAGAGCTACTAAAGAGGCAGCCTCTAGTTTGAGGCGATCTATGGCTACCCTGGTGGCTGCTGAGCGGCACCTCTGGCTGACACAAGCAGAAGTGTCAGAAACCGATAGAGCTATTTTTATGGACGCTCCAATATCGAGCTCAGGGCTCTTCGGTGACGCCGTCGATCGCGTCGCAGAATCCTTCGACAGAGTTAAAAAACGCTCTAGCTCCCTCGGGGACTTTCTCCCCCCAAGATCAAAAAGTCAGGGGGCTGTTAAAAGACAGCCCCAGCCGTCAACCAGGTCCTCATATCGTGAAGTACAAAGGACAAAACAAAGTCCTGACGTGTTGGGAGTCAGGCTTCCCAAGGCCCCCCCTGGACACCGAGAGCACCATTCAGAGCTCTCACTGAACCAGGGTCCGTGGAGAAAGGGAGAGACCACCTCACCACTTATGTTGGTGGGGGGCTCTGTGTCTCCCGGGGTGGGCGTTCCTCAGTGTCTGAGGGCATTGGGGGCCCCACCCCCTCTTCGGGGGGGTCCAAGAGCAACCAGAGGCCAGTCTCGAGAGGCTGGTACCCCTAGCACATTTCTAGCACACTCTGGTTATGGTACAGGAAGTACTGGCCCTATTAAAAAGGCGCAATAGAGCGTGTTCTCCCACTCGACAGAGAGTCAGGGTTTTACAGCCGGTATTTTATAGTTTCCAAAAAGGATGGGGGATTGCGTCCCATATTAGATCTGAGAAATCTAAATCGGTCCATTGGGGCCCTCAGGATGTTAACCATCAAAAACGTGGTGTCACAAATTCAGTCCGAGGATTGGTTCTTGACAATAGACATGAAAGACGCATACTTCCATATTTCCATCCTTCCCCGGCACAGGAAATACCTGAGGTTCGCTTTCGGGGGCAAAGCATTCCATAATCAGGTACTTCCATTCGGCCTAGCTCTGTCACCTTGAACCTTCACCAAAATAGTTGAAGCGGCACTAGCTCCACTTCGTATGCAGGGTATATGTATCCTAAACTACGTAGACGATTGGCTAATTCTAGCGCAGACTCACGATATGGCAGTTCGACATCGAGATGTCGTTCTTACCCATATCAGAAGGTTGGGGTTTCGGTTGAACACCGCAAAAAGAGTGCTTGTTCCAGCCAGGACGACCATTTTTTTAGGTGTGCTATGAGACTCCATGACGATGCGAGCACGTCTGTCCCCGCCATGAATCGCTTCGATTCTGTCAGCCGTACACAGAGTCAAACTAGGCCAGTTCATCACTGTGAAACTTTCAGAGGTTGTTGGGTCTCATGGCAGCAGCAGCCAGCGTGATTTCGTTCGGTGAGCTGTACATGAGACCCCTGCAGTGGTGGCTCAAATCCAGGGGGTTTTTCCTCAAGGGGAATCCTTTCCGCATGATCAAGGTCTCGCGGCGCTGCCTTCGAGCCTTAAGTATGTGGAAAATGCCCTGGTTCCTGTCTCAGGGCCCAGTGTTGGGGGCTGTCTGTCATCGCGTCATGCTTATGACAGATGCTTCTCTAACAGGCTGGGGAGCAACCCTGAGGGGGCTTCCCGCAGCGGGACGATGGGGAGAACATCATCGTTACTGGCACATAAACTGCCTGGAGATGATGGCCGTGTTTCTGGCCTTAAAACACTTTCTCCCAGATCTAAGGGGCCATCATGTTCTAGTCTTCACGAACAACACATTGGTGGTCGCTTACATCAACCATCAGCACATCGGATCCTCCTCTGGGTCCAGAACAAAATCCTGTCCATTAGGGCAATGTATGTCCCGGGCCATCTGAACATGGGAGCAGATCTCCTGTCGAGGCAGGGGGTGAGATCCGGGGAATGGAAACTTCACTCCGAGGTGGTGGAGACCATTTGGGAAAGATTAGGGAAAGCGCAGGTAGACCTGTTTGCTTCCCAAGAGACCACGCATTGCGTACCTTGGTTTTCTCTCTCACATCCAGCCCCTCTGGGACTGGTTGCCATGGTTCAGACATGGCCGAGGCTATGTCTGTATGCTTTTCCCTCGGTCGCTCTGCTCCCAGGATTCCTGGAGAGGGTCCGTCAAGACTGAGTACAGTTACTGCTGGTAGCCCCGTTTTGGCCTACCAGGATTTGGTTTTCGGACCTCATAGCCCTGCTGGCGGGTCTCCCGTGGGAGATCCCCATCAGGAGGGACCTTCTGTCCCAGGCGGGAGGAATGATACTTCATCCCCTACCCGACCTGTGGAAACTGTGGGTGTGGCCTCTGAGGGGGCCCACCTTATAGAGTATGGACTGTCAACCGAGGTTGCTCAGACCATTCTAAGCTCCAGGGCTCCCTCCATAAGGAAGCTTTATGCCCTAAAATGGGGTCTCTTTTCAGCTTGGTGCAGAGAACACCAGCTGAACCCAGTCAGCTGTCAGGTAGCCTCAGTACTGGAATTTCTCCAAGATCGCCTGTCTGCTGGGTTAGCTGCATCCACTCTGAGAGTGTACGTGTTAGCTATAGCGGCCTACCGTTCTCCCCTAGATGATGAGTCACTAGGACAGGATCTGCTAATTCGTCGCTTCCTTCGTGGAGCCATAAGGCTAAGGCCTGTCAGCACACACAGGGTACCGACATGGGATTTAACATTGGTGCTCGAGGGCATCTCTGTTCCCCCATTTGAGCCACTGCAGGAGGCGTCAGATAAGTTTCTGACACTAAAAACAGCTTTCTTATTAGCTATTTCTTCCTTAAAAAGGGTTGGTGACCTCCAGGCTTTGTCGGTTGCACCTTCATTTCTGGAGTTTTCTCCAGGCATGTCCAAAGCCTTTCTTTATCCCAGACGGGGCTACGTGCCTAAGGTGCCCACTTATGTGGCGAGACCTGCTGTGCTACAGGCCTTTCACCCGCCCCCATTTCAGTCGTCGGACCAAGAGAAGTTAAACTTACTCTCCCCAGTTAGGGCTCTGAATACATATGTTAACCGGGTTATCAACTGGAGAAAGATGGAACAGTTACTGGTCTGCTTCGGACCCTCAAATAGGGGGAGTCCGGCGAATAAGCAGACAATAAGTAATTGGATATAAGTAATTAGATGCAGTGTCTCGTTCCCTCTCGGGGAACCATGGTTACATACGTAACCCGAGATGTTTTAATTGTTGTTTGTTTTGCTAGGAAATAACTACATTTGATCAAAATGTTGTTGACCAAGATTTGAGGCATTTAAAATAGTCTAAATAGCACATTATTAATGAAAAATTGACTTTTGATATAATTACAGTTGGAAAATTACAAATGATCTTTATTTAAAGAGCCCCTATTATGCATTTAAAAAGGTCATATTTTGGTTTTGGAGGTCTCCAACAGAAGGCTGATATGCATCCCTCATACTTCAGAGCACATCACTTTCGCATTATGATTCGAATCGGGATCTGCTAGTGTTTGTCTTCCTCTTCTTCTTTCTACAGTGTTTGTGGGTGGGGTTGGGAGTTTTAATTTTATCGGGTCTGCGTGTGCAACAAATGGGTGGGGCTTGAGTTTCGTATCGACGTCAGGTTGACACGACTAAAGACTCGTTACCTCCATCATGATTCATTTAAACCACTTTGAGTCTACTTTTTTATAGATTGATTAATAGTTTTAAAAACAGTGCACTTTCAGATTTAAGCTTTAGCTGGATATTTCACTTCACTTAGAGCTGTTACACACTGCATAGAAGGTCATTTTAATAATATTGCAATGTATTTTTGTTTATTGGCAAAATTTACCCAAGTAACATAAGACTGGTTTTGTAGCCCAGAGTCACATTTTAGGATAAAAGACGAAATATGAAGCATTTCAGAAGTATTTTAAATGACAGCGGCTAGATTTTTAGTGAGGCTTCGTGAACCAAAGGAACAGTGACATATTTTTTGGCACCATTTTCACTGAGTGAATGAACCAGGAGGGGAGCTGATGGGAAAAAAGAAAGGCTTCCCTGGACTCCAGGATGAGAGGGAAACGGATAATCAAAGGGCCTCGTAGAGGGAGGATGGATACGAGGCGACAAGTCTGAAGTTGAACGAGTCCATTCCCAGCATGCACACGCGAAATACATGAGCTGAGAGAACACAAACTCTCCAATTGGATAATGCTTTCTTTCCCGGAGATATTTTTCAAGAGGAGCCTAGCAAATCAGTGTGTGTTGTATTGAGGGTGATGGAATTCATTTTGAAACCAGAACTGGGGTGGAAAAAAGGAGATATCATGCAATTGGGTTAACATTCAAATATATATTTGCTTTTATAAATATTTACAGTACCAAAATATATACAATTGGTTCAACTGAATACATTTTATACACAATTCAATATCAACATAGGCAGCAAAACAACACAACAGAAAAAAAAACTTCATATAAAAATACACATTTATCTTTAAAGCGAGACCTCCATGTACCACTGTCATATCGATCCACTTTAATAATTCATCCAAAGGCCTCGATGTTGATTCATAATAAATCATACACTTGCTCACTCAGAATTCTACAGCGAGTGTGTGTTTATGCAACCATGAAAAGGCTTCTGTTTTCTTTGAGAGATTCTGTGCTATTACACGTGTGATGAAAGATCAATGTTTTTGAGTTGGTGCAGAAAATAAACTGAATATGTTTACTGTATTTAAATCTTAATGCTTAATGCTGTTTTAAATGTTTACATATGAGTAAAATATCTGAAAATGACCTATAAATTATTTAGATATAGCAGGACGTTTATTTCAGTGATGATTAAAGGGATAGTTTACCCAAAAATGAAAATGTACTCACTATTTACTTAACTGGTTTCAAACCTTCTGATTAACACTAATGAATATATATGAAGAAATCTGATAGAATAAAAACACCTAATGGAAGATGTTTCCTGGTTTCTTTAAAAATATCTTGCTCAACAGAAGAAAGTCAAGCATGTTTGGAGCAAGCATGAGTAAATAATGGCTGAATTTTAAGTTTTTGGGAGCACTATCCCTTTAAGGTATGAAAAACTGCAACACTGCTGTTCAGTTGATGTGCCTTGTTAAACAAACGCTCCACTGATTTAATGAGCGCAAATTACCAACATTTACACTCAAAGCAGGGGAATTCACTTCAAAATTCCCTTCATGCAAAAACCACCCACGATTTCGAAACACACAAGCTTGAACTCATTTCCCAGAGTGGACTGTTTAAGCAAATTTCTCTTAAACCAGAAAAATAAAATACAAACGATGTAGGCTTTTTTGGTTCAAAAATGAGCAAGACTTTTGTATATTTGCGACCCAAACCAAATAATCCAATTCATGACATTCCAATGCAGTCAAAACAAATAAGTGTGCCCTTGTTTTTCTTTGAAATCATCGTCCTGAATGATCAGTCCAAACCCGGCAACATGCCTCACTACATTCCAACTCCCAAGAATGAAACCACACACAGATATCCATGCCGAGGAGGCCTCCGTGCTCCATAGGGGCCCTTATTCTTTCCATTCATTTTTCCCATAAGATTAAACCTCTTTCTGAGAAATGCGTCCATTCTGATTAGATGAGGCCAGAAAAGAGCTTCCCAGAGATCAAAGGCCGTCCTTGACCCCTTGTGCCCTTGTCATTGTTATTTTGATGCATGTTCACTCGCTTGACTGTGACCGTATCACTGCCATCAGGGCTGCTTAATATCCTGTGCTGAACCAAAGGAAATTGACAGCCATACAGACTTCTTTTTTTCTGTAGGTATTGAAGTGTGAGCACCAAAAAAATCCATCCGAGATCATTAAAACAGGTAATATAGACATCCCGTTTAGATGAGCAGCAGGATAAAAATCACAAGATATCTGAGACAACAGATATCATGCTTAGTGATTTTGTACCTTCTTTCATTCATTGCATATTGAACATGTATGCTTATACATATATATATAACATCTTTAGAATAATATAAAACATTCAAAAAGTCTCTAGATTTACAAATCAAGCATTAATTACAGCACAATAGCCTACTTTTTAAAAATAACACCTTGCAGTTGTTTAATTTGACTGTTTGAAAATATAATGACACGTGTATGGCAGTTGTAATAAATACAAATACATACAATAATATACAGAAATGCTCATGCGCACCTTTATCAATACTGCCATTTGATTGAGAGCACATCATTTTCAGTCTGGTTACGGTAACAGACCATGTCATGAAAGGGAATTGCTCCTCAGACACTATAGCACCATGGTGTCTTTGGACAAAATACAGGTTAGCAATGATACAGTGTTGTGAAAAAGTAAGTACACCCCCTGAAAAGTATCTACTGGATTGGGATTTTGTTGATTTAATTTGAAGGGATGATTCTCACAAAAAAAGAAAGTCTGATGTTAATTTAATAACTCTGTTTAATGTTGAATTAGATATTAAGCTGAAACTGTGGTACTTTGTCTAATATAAAATTAGAAGTCAGTGGTTCCTATGTACTGTATATTTATACGCGTATACAGACAACATCAAATAAAAATGAACATGTTTTAAATATATATATTTATTATCAGGGCTTGACATTAACACCCCCCAACCTGACAAATGCAAGTAGATTTCAGCGGTGGCAGGTTAGACAGACTCTCCCACTAGCCACTTTGGCTGGTTGAAAATAATTTTCCCTGATAATAATTCTTAAAAGCAGGGTTCGACAATAAGGATGGTCCAATATGCATGCAAAGGTGATCTTAGAATTGAGAAGCAACACGAAAGACAAAAATAATTGTGTTATTTTTGAAAGCTAGTGAATACCGAATGAGAGGATGATCAGCTGAGGTGATGAGCGCGACTGCTTAAAACATGTGCGCGCTCCCGTTTCCTTGCGTGAAGCAACTGTGTCTAGAAACAACTGATGTGAACGGGTCTTTTTCAAATACAATAGACAAAATGTGATGAACATGCACCCACTGTCTTGCTGCTTTCAAGAGCTCCAGATTTGTCTTTTTGTAAGCAGCACCAGTTGCTTTCGCTGTAACTGTTCTTTGAACAGAATATTTATAAGTCTAATGTTAAGCGTTTGTGTGTGTGATCATCCTTTCATTATCACACGGTATGTTTTTTTTTTATACCTGCTTTCTTTTGCGTTAATATGCTTTAATCATCATTGTGTACAATAACATTGCTTTAATGGGAGATTAACTCTCCATTTATGTGTAGTTAACTGGTGATCTGAGAGGCCTTTAGCCAGGACAAATCACTTTGCATATGTTTTGTTCAATAAAAATTATACAGCTATATTTTGCTTGTTTTGACACATTTAAAATTTGTGACTAAGAAATAATTAATTGTTAATGTTCGGTGTGGTCAGAGATAATTTTGGTAAATCCTTCATTCTGAGCTCTGAAAATTATGTGAAATAAAAACTAACTAATACTATGAAACCATGACACATTTGCTCATTATTAAAAACAACAATGAAATGAATGAGGAGGCATGTGGACATAACGCAAAGCCAAAATCGAGTAGTTTTAGCATGTCAAAGTCACATTCATGTGAATAAAATATAGTTTCCCAACAATAAAATTGTGGCCAGTGAAAACGGCAAGGGATTAAAGTGGCTGTTGATCAAAAAAGTTAATGTCAAGCCCTGATTATTTTATTTATATAAATAAATATATATAATTATTATTATTTTTAAGAGTGCATGTTATAAGATTAACAGCAAACTTTCATTTTGGTGGGAACTGTCCCTTTAAAACTAAAACTTTAATTTATTATTTTTTAATGCACATTAAATAACAATTTTAACCATATTGTGTATGGTGGAAAACATTTTTTTCAACACTGTATGTGTCTCTTAAATTTGGTCATCATCTACTGCCATATCCATGAGATATTAGAGAACAAATTAAAGGGTTAGTTTACCCAAAACTAAAAAATGTTATCAGTTACTCACTCCCACGTTATTACAATTCCCCAGAGACCTTCATTCAGCCTCAGAACAACATTAAGATTAGAGTTTAGCTTAAATCTAACGCTGTGTTCACACCAGACACAGAAGAAGCGTTAAGCGTGAGTGATTTACATGTTAAGTACATGCAAAGACGCGAATCGATCCGATACGCGTGAATGAGGGGGCGCAAATTATGCGTTTTGCGCGAATGGCTCGAGTTGGAAAATCTGAACTTCAGCGGACATTCGTGCCGCATTAACCAATCAGGAGTTTCTCTTGCAGGGGCGTGATTATGACATAGCGCCTGTTGTTGGTGTCCCGGGGTAAAATTCTCCTACCGACACCAGACAACTGTTCATTAAACTGGGCTCGGCTCAGTTGGAAGCACTGCTGAAAGCTTCCATTATCTAGGTTAAGTTTCTAGAGGAGTTGATGAGCTCACAGAGCTGTGCACCCCAGAATGGACCAAGTGGACTCACGCACGGCTCCAAATGAATCGACACTGTTTTTCAGTCTTCTTAAAACACATAAACGCAGCTATTCTCTCTATAAAATTCATGTTCGCTATTTAGCAATGAACCTAGAATCACCGCGCAGACAGAAGGCCACCCATGACACGCTAATGAAGCAGATTTGATGCGTGTATGAAGTAAACTCAAAATGTTCACGTGTCTATTTACCCAGCGAATACAAGATTTTACCACGCGTACCGCATCTGTTGTGAATACAGCATAAAAGCTCCATCACCCTCCATAGACAGCAACTGTCCTGAGATGTTCCAAGTCCAGACCAAAAACATTTAATGTGAATTCAGTGGTTCAGTTGTAATCATATGCTCCAAAATCATTTTTGTGCATAAAAAAAAAGCTGTAAATATAATTGAAGTATGTAAATAAAGTATGACAAATTTGCCATAAGAGTCCGCAAAGCAAACAAGCAAGCACACAGTAGTATTGCCCATAGTAAATATGCTTCCTGATCTGATGTGGAAAACATTGGTAAAGTTGTATTTACAGATTTTTACAGATTTACAAAGTGTTTTTGGACCTTTGCATAAATAAAGTCGAACCACTGAAGTGGAATGTGTTGACAGTTTTATGAACATCTACAGCTGGCTATACAGGATGAGAGAGCTCTAGGATTTCATCTAAAATATCTTCATTTGTGTAGTGAAGATGAACGAAAGTCTCAGGGGGTTGAAATGACATAAAGCTGAGTAATAAATAACAGAATTTTAATTTCTGGCTGCGCTAACACTTTAAGCAATACATTTAAGGATGTTAATATTTTGTATCCACATCCACTAATATAAAGTAGAAAGAACGGTTATGGGGCTCTTCATTGAGAATGAGGTAGACACAAGTAACTGGCCAACAAAACAAACTTAAAAAAAAAACATAAACAAAAACAAAAAAAAAAACTAGATTTATACACAAAACAAAAGTAATAATACTGATTTTGAAAAAAGAATACAAAAGGCTATCAGAACAAATCAACAGACATAAAAATGAACGAAAGCTACATTTGATTTACGTCACAATTACTTTTGTAGTTACTTCAGTCAGTTACCTTAAATATACAAAAATATAGCAACTATAAACAGATTTTCACAAAGTCTCCCTTGTACTGAAAAAGCACCATCATAAAGTGGAAAAAAAGGTCAATGGCTAGCTGAGTTTCACGTGAGGTATGGTTAAAAAATCAATATTAAAGAGCAACAGAAACAAAAATAAAACATTATACCAAAGTAAACTGCCTGCATTGTAAATACTAAATACAACTGTACTATATTTTGAACACAAACCACCACAAATACCGTCACAATCCTTAGAATGAATTTAAAGTACAGCTGCATTGGGAAAAAAAAACAAGTCGACCAAAGAGATGCTCACTTTTTCAGTTAGGAAATAAAACTTTCAATCAATATTAAACTGCATGTTTTGGTAGGTCTTTAAGTGCAACCTCAAAGCAGCAAAAGATCAAACCGTTAAAGAGTTTCCATTTGTTTTCTTGGATATTTGTTGGGTGTAAAGAAACCTCAGCCTGTTGTGAGAATGAGAACTTATGAAGGGGAAAAGGGTTAATGTAGTTATGAGCGTACCAAGCTCCATTGGTCTGTGCTCCAGTGAGGGTTAATAGAACAGGACTGAGTATTGCACTGTTCTCGGTCGGGTGGTTTGTCAAGAATTTCACAGCTCAGATCGTTAAAACGCTCCCCGTTGGGACGCTGACAGGCGACCAGCCGGGTCTTTATCCCTCCTCCACAGGATTTTGAACACTGGGGAGGCAGAAACAGAGCATGAGTGAACGTCTTGCTTCATTAACAGATGTAATCTTTGTTCATTTGCATTTCCTAAAGAAAGCCTGGACCACATGCCAGAATGTCATAATGTCAGAGTGTTTTGCTGAGTGGAGACTATTGCAAAGCTTAGTTTGGACCGATTTTGGTTGATTCTATGCTGTCAAATCTGACACAGAACAATTGAAATAAAAAAGCAAAACATGATTAAACTGTGTCATTTGACCTTAGTCTATACTATTTGCAAAGTATTTGGAAGAAGTTTTGAAAAGAAGTCATTAGTGTTTAGTTATACTTTCTCATTTAAATGTGATATTCTAAATATAGAATTTGAATATTTAAAAAAATATTATAACCATATGTAAAAAGAAAATTTGTGGGTCACAATTTACTGGAAGGTTTGATTATTCATTCATTCATTCATTTATTCATTTTCTTTTTGGTTTAGTCCCTTTATTAATCTGGGTGTTGTCACAGCGGAATGAACCGGCAACTTATCCAGCACGTTTTTACGCAACATATGCCCTTCCAGCCGCAACCCATCTCTGGGAAACATCCACACATACTCATTCATTCATACACACACTCATACATTGCGGACAATTTAGCCTACCCAATTCACTTATACCGTATGTCTTTGGACTGTGGGGGAAACTGGAGCACCCGGAGGAAACCCACGCGAACGCAGGGAGAACATGCAAACTCCACACAGAAACGCCAACTGAGCCGAGCCGAGGCTCCAACAAGCGACCCAGCGACCTTATTGCTTTGAGGTGACAGCACTACCTACTGCGCCACTGCGTCGCCAGGTTTGATTATGTTAATGTTAATGTACACTGTACAAAATTGTTGTAAAAACTACAGTATTACTGGGAATTTTGGTTGCAAGTAATACTGTAAAATTTACAAGTGTGCTGTAAATTAACAATTACAATTGTGCTGTAAAACTAATTTACAGTTTACATTGTGCTTTTAAATTTTGCCAGTAAAAATGTAAAAATTGCCAATCATACTGTAAAATTTACAAGCACATTATAAATTAATAATTACAGTTGGGCTGTAAAACTACAGCAAAATTGTAATTGTTCATTTCCATTGCAGTTTTAAAATTTACAGTATTACTTGCAACTAAAATTGACAATAATACTGTAAATTTTACAGCATTTTTTACAGTGTATTTACTAAACAGAACCAATAATGAACAACACTCATACAGCATTTATAAAGTTCACCTAAACAATCAACATTTACCAATGTGATATGAGTTATTGCAGTGAGTTAACATGAACTGACAATGAATGACTTTATTTGCATGAACTCTCTTAATAAAAGATGAATAAATACTGTAATAAATGTACATGTAAAATAATGCTCATTGTTTGTTCATTTTGGTGAATACATGAACTAAAATTAACAAATACAATCTCATTTTAAAGTATTACTCATAATTTCTATCTATTTCAAATTTTATAATAATTTTAAATTAATACAATATTCATTATTTAAAATGTAATACATATTATGTAACATTAGTTTGTAAAGAAAAAAACTAATCAAATATCATTTTGAATATCAATTTAAAATATTATAAAAACATGAACACACATTTAAATTATATTTCTTAAAAATTCTAATAAAAAATATGAATTAACAATGATTTTACTATTAAAACTAACTAAAATGTCTGTCATTGTCAGCATCATTACTTCAGTCCAATGTCCCATGATCTTTCAGAAATCATTGTAACATGCTGATTTTCTGCTCAATTCTTTTCCAGCATATGTTTTACGCAGCGGATGCCCTTCCAGCCACAACCTACACTAGGAAACACCCACACTTATACACTACGGCCAATTTAGGTTGTTCAATTCACCTATAGCGCATGTCTTTGGACTGTGGGGGAAACCGGAGCACCCGGAGGAAACCCACGTGAACACCGGGAGAACATGCAAACTCCACACAGAAATGCCAAATGACCCAGCCGAGGCTCGAACCATTGACCTTCTTGCTGTGAGGGGATCGTGCTACCCACTGCGCCACCATGACACCCGAACACAACATTGTAATCAGTAATGTATATTGTATGTATAGTCACAGTCACCTCACTCCAGCTGCCGTAGAACCACTGCGGGCAGGAGCCAGACTCACAAGAGCGCTGTTCAATGGGCTGAATGCTCTCATCACAGCTGCTGGCCGGATATCCGTTCTCATCCTGACACACCACCACGCGCCTCTGGAAGCCTCCGGCACAGGTACTCGAACACTGACATAAGAGAAACAAACAACAGCTTCATAATCACAGAAAAGCCACACACATTCAGACTGGACCAATTTCACATCCCATTAGCTTTAACGGAAAATATACGTCATTGGAGGAACACTGATCAGCACTGAAGACTTTGATGAAAAAGTTTGAGAATCAAGAGTATTTCCCTCAATCAATTCAGAAATCCTCTAATATACTCGAGAAACAATTTTTATCCTTTTTAATGATCACATTCTTTGATGAGCTCAAAACAAATACATTAGAATTGTAAGCTTGTTTAATATAATAAATGGTTTTACACAGTGCTTAATTTGTCAATTGCGAGGTCTTGGAACAGATCGAGGTAACTGATCCGGCATGTTACCAGTGAAGGGAGAAGTGTCGTGGACGAAAGCGAAGATGCGGGGTGGTGGTGTCGGCGCTGGTTTTACAGTGAACTTTGATCAACTTAACACATCCTTGCTTAATAAAAGTATTTAAAAATTATTTACTGTCATCATGGCAAAGATAAAATAAATCAGTTATTTGATATTAGATATTAAAACTATTATGTTTAGAAATGTGTTGAAAAGAAGGGGGGGGGGGCTAATAATTCTGACTTTAACTGTAAATATAATATTTACTAGTACTGATACTATTTACTATAAAACTATATCCACTTAAGAATCTTTGTCAAGTTCTTGATTTATCTGGTTAAATCAGTTTAATGTGTTTGAAAACATCTCATTGATTAAATTGATTGATTATGTTGCTTATGGGATTGCATTTTTCAGTTCATTAAAAAATCTGAATGATTAATAATGAGAACAATAATCCTTCAGTTCCCAATGATTACATTACTTAGTTATAAATTATGTATAGCTATATAAAATGTATTGCTTATATAATATAGTGTCAGAATTTATCATAATTATTTTTACTGTGTGGGTTTCCTCCGGTTGCTCCGGTTCCCCCCTCAGTTCAAAGACATGTGCTGTAGGGGAATTGAATAAACTAAATCGGCTGTAGAGTATGAATGTGTGTGTACAAGAAGGCCATCCACTGTGTAAATATGCTGGAGGAGTTGGCAGTTCATTCAGCTGGCAACCCCTGATAAATAAAGGGACTAAGCCGAAGGAAAAGTGAATGAATGAAAACTCTACAGTATAATTGAACTGTAAAGTTATCAATGAAGTTATTTTTAATACTATAATAAATAAAGAAATAATTTTATATTGTTTTTTCTTTACTTTCAAACGTTAAAACAGCTTTTTTTGGGGGTGTAAATCTACTATTTTGAACTTCTGCTTTTAAACAATACAACTTTTTGTTGACAGCTGATTTATAAACTATTCTCATTACAAACCTGGGAAGATGTCATGTGAAATATTTTAATGTGAACTCATTTTTGTACATATTACATACATATTTTTGTACTTATTACAGAAGTACACTGTAGCTCTAGATATTTCATAATCTCATAAAACCATATTACATTGTCAGGCACTGTTCAAAGTAATAATATAAAAGAAGTTACCAGCCAGGTAAGGATTCTTACTCACATTTGGGGCTTGGTGAGTGTTATTTTTAGTCCCTGGCTATAAAGGAAGCACTTTTCAAAAGATCTAAAAATACCTATTTTAAGACAAAGCGGAAGAGCTTCCCAAATGCTTCTCAATATTTAGCTGTACTTTGAATCCTATGCTATTTAAAGCACTGATATCACAAAGGAAGCGGCAGCATTTATCAGGAAGAGGAAATGATGCTGTCTGGATGATTTGGAGAGTTCGTGTGCTGATGACATCATGACCTCAGATGTCATAATGTTCCTCAGATTGCTTCTAGTATTTGAATTACGTCAAATTCCATGCACATCTAGAGATATAATCAATTTGAGATCATTTTCTGAAGTACTTACCGCCCCCCATGGTCCCGTCCTCCACTGCTGAGCCTGGAGTCTGCCAGCTCTGTTGCGGTCAGTTCGTCCTGGAAGAGCTGTTTTTTTCCGAAAATCGGGGTTGGGTGAAAAGCCCCCGTGGTCGCTGGAGCGGGACGGACACTGGGGCATGGCACACTCCTGCTCTGCCGCGGGTTTGTCATCTAGGTCACACTCACTCAGTTCTACAACCTGATCGCTGATGTTCATACACACTACTTGCCGTGTAGTCGTACCCTGACCACAGGATACAGAGCACTGCAAACATAAACACACACTCATGATTACACAGAAAACACAGTAAAATCACATACGTATTAAGATAATAGCCTACCACACGTATAGTTAAACATTTTTGCAATGAGAGTTTTAGAGGCTTTCGAATCTCTTCTGCTCATTAAGGAACATTTTACATATTGCGTCCGTTATTTCCAAAGGAGGCACGCATCATGTTGGTAGCGATGCGTAAACGATGTGATGTGCACGCTTTCGGACAGTTTAGCCTACCCAATTCACCTGAACCGCATGTCTTTGGACTGTGGGGGAAACCGGAGCACCCGGAGGAAACCCACGCGAATGCAGGGAAACTCCACACAGAAACGCCAACTGAGCCGAGGCTTGAACCAGCGACCCAGCGACCTTATTGCTGTGAGGAGACAGCACTACCTACTGCGCCCCTGCTTCGCCCCTACTGTCATCATGGCAAAGATAAAATAAATCAGTTATTAGAAATGAGTAACTAAAACTATTATGTTTAGAAATGTGTTAAAAAAATCTGCTCCCCGCTAAACAGAAATTGGGGAAAAAATAAACAGGGAGTCAAATAATTCAGAGGGGCTAATAATTCTGACTTCAACCGTATATTTATATAATTTTTTTGTTTTATTTTTGTCAGCGTGACTACTTGGTGAAAATTAGACAAATGATCTAGGAGGAGTTCTTTAAAACATTCAAATTAGCAGATTTAATTTATGACAGAAATGATGTCATATGGTGCAATCCAATCATCTTGAGCTAAGGAATCAAATCAGGAAAAAAGTAGAGTAATTGTCCTTTTAGTTGAATTAGCTTTACTTTTTAGTTAAGTGCAACACTAGTTATGTAATTTGGATTTCCTGATTGTAAACCATTAGAAAGCAAAATGCCACTGACTAAAGCAATCCAGCTTCTCTTTATAATGCTTGTCTTCCTGTTTAAATGTGAACATTATGCAGACCCAATCCATCTGCACACAAGATCCACACTAAATGAACTCTCATCAGTTTCCAATTACAACTGAGCTCTAAACAGCCGAATGGGAGAATGATCAAGGTCATTGGTGGATGATGTTAGGCTGCAGAACAGCTGTGAATGAAAAAACCTGCAGTGTTGAACGAATGCTGGCTAACACAGTGGCACATTAACATTGAACATATAAATTAAATAAATATAATTGAGTTCAAATAACTAAGGCACACAATGTAATTTCAGCTTAAAAAATGAACAGACATTTTAGGATTTTGAAAAATGCTAATTAAGAATAATGTTTAAATATATGTGAGGTTCTGCAATACCTCTAAATCACAAATCAAAGAAATGCATTTGCAACACTGACCTTGTGAACAATGTTGCACCAACATAAAATAATAAAAACAAGTATATAAAAAAGAAAATAATGTGATAAAAAAATTAAAAAATAAAATAAAAAAGTTAGGCTAATAATAAACTACAATAAAAACAGTTAGAAATGGTTTTAAAAAGTTAATCAGAATAAAAATAAATAAATAATTAATAAATAAATAAAGTAAAATACTCAATTTTGGATAATAAAATAAAAGCGGGGTGATGCGGTGGCGCAGTGGGTAGTGCTGTCGCGTCACAGCAAGAAGGTCGCTGGTTCGAGCCTCGGCTGACTCAATTGGCATTTCTGTGTGCCAGTTTGTATGTTCTCCCCAAATTCGTGTGGGTTTCCTCCGGGTGCTCTGGTTTCCCCCACGGTCCATGACATGTGGTACAGGTAAATTGGGTAGGCTAAATTGTCCGTAGTGTATGAGTGTGAATAAGTGTGTCAGTATTTTTTCCAGAGATGGGTTGCGGCTAGAAGGGCATCTGCTACTGTACGTAAAACATAAGCTGGATATGTTGGCCGTTCATTCCGTTGTGATGACCCCAGATTAATATAAGGACTAAGCCGAAAAGAAAATGAATGAATGAAAATAAAAGTGAAATATAAATAGCAAAATCAAATCAAACATAAAATTCTATAAATTATAAAATATTGAAATAAAAGAAAAAAATGTTTATTCAAATAATGTTGTAAAAAAATACAAATCAGGCAAATAAAATCAATGTAATATACATTACAAATATAAAAAAATATATATATTTTCAAATTATTTCAAAGATAAAATTACAATAAATCTAATTGTAAATGCATAACAGAAATTAAATTTTGTATTTTAATAATTTAAATTTATTAATAGATTTTTTTCAACTATTACACTGTAAAACCCAACAGTCAACTTTATTAAATGAAATGAGTGTAGTTAACTCAAAATTGACTGAAAGTTAATTCTACTCATTTGAAAAGAGTTTTGAACTCAGTGTTGAAGGTAATCAGTTAATTAAATACCCCATTACGTCAATTTAAATGGATTAAGTTCACAGTACTCATATAGATTACTTTTTAACTTAAATGGTTTGTTTCTCTCGGTTTCCTCAAACGGTTTGAGTTGCCTAGCTTATTGGGCTTTATAGTACTCAGTTGGTTTGAGTTCTCTTCATTTATTGGGATTTACTGTGCTCAAATTGCTTCATTTACTCAAATGGATTAAGTTCCCAGTACTCATTAGGATTAGTTTTTGAACTCAAATGGTTTGTTACAATTGGTTTCCTCAAATGGTTTGAGTAACCTTAACTTATTGGGTTTTACAGTATATAAATGACACACCATATTTAACATCTACTGCTCTGAATGTAAGAAAAACACATTATAAATAAAATGCTTTGTGTTTTCATAAAGGCTAAAATAGAATGATGTGTATTTTATTTACCGCAGTCCATTCCAGAACCTTCCACTGTCCACACGCCACTATGGAGCAAACCTCACTAGCAGGAGGTTTTGGCAGATGAGCACAGGCTGATTCCTCTGCTACTCCACCCTGCTGATCACGGCAACTTACATAACGCATCCGAGTGCCTTTTCCACAGGTGGCGCTGCACTATAATAAACAACAACCATTTTACAATTACTAGCATAACAATAGCAATACAGCTCAAAAGTCTGGGATCAGTAAGGTTTTCAAATGTTTATATAAAAAAGGAATTCTGCCCTCCAAGTCTGCATTTACATGATCAACAAATACGAAATATTATCAATAACTAATTACATGTAATTTAAAAGTGTATTTACTCCTGTGATTTAATGCTGAATTGTCTTCGGTGTCACATGAACCTCCAGAAGCCATTCTAATACATTCATCTGCAGCTCAAGTAAGTTATTATTATTATTATTATCAGTGTTGAAAATTGTTGGACTGCTTCATAATTTTGTGGAAACTGTGTACAGTACCATACAAAAGTAACAAGCAAACATTTCATTCGTGAAAGACTTAATGCCAAACAAATCAAATTTATAATCCTTAAATCTAATTTATTTCCCTAAAATCATGAAACAGGAATCATATTTTTAACCAATGAACAAGAATTTTAATTATTGGTTGAGTATAAATAATAATTGATAATAAAACAACCTCACATCAGCTTAATATGATATAGCATATAGTTGATTTTTAAAGAGTCACGAGTAATGATGCCAAAATTTCAGCTTTGTATTGCAGAAATAAATACAATTTTAAAGTACATTTAATAAGTAGAGAGATTTTTTTTAATTGGAATAACATTTCAGAAATTTACAAATAAATGCAGCCTTTTTGAGCAAAATTATTCTTAAAATAAAACAAAACAAAAAAAGAGTATATCTATAGTAATTGATCTGCATCAGACCATCAGGCCTTTACCTGTGTCCATGATCCAAAGCGCCACTGCGTTTTATGGCCAGGATGTGGCATCACTTTGGGCTCTGGGGCCACGGGATGAGTCACGGGGCACTGAGAGAGTTCACAGTCCTGTGGAAGAGAGGAAGTGGAGAAGGACAAGCACTTTTCAGTAATGAAGATCCGTGACTCTAGGGGTGAGGCCGGTAGGAGCCAGCGTGCCTGATTTATGCTTGACTGGCTGGAATCACTTCTTCTGGGTCACTGCAGCAGGATTTAAAACCAGGGGGCCTCCTGCTTTCTCCTTCTGTCTGCCGTATCCCTCCTTTTAGTTTCTGAATTTCTCACAGTCCTGCCTACCTACACTTACAGAGAGTCTGCTTCCGGAAGTAAAAGCTACATTTATTTTCTATAGAGCAAAACTTATTTTTTAACAGAAAACTTTCAACTTTGTTGTCAGCTCTGAGATTACATAAGCTTTTGGTGAATCTAAATGTTTGCATTAAAGGGATAGTTGAAAATGAATATCACCCCATCATTTATTTTCCTTCATGTGGTTTGAAACCTTTATGAGTTTCTTCTGTTGAAGAAAGAAGTTCAAATAGGTTTTGAAGAAGTGACGGGTCAGTAAATGACGGATGAGTAAATTTTGGGTGAACTATGCCTTTTGTTCAACTTATTTTTAAGCCCTAACCCCAGCAGCGTTGGGGGTAATGCATTACAAGTAACACGAGTGATGAAATAATATTACTTTTCTAAGTAACGTAATGCATTACTTAAAAAAACTTAAGTAGTAATATTTGAGTAACTTTTTGAAAAATGTAACAAGACTTGCTTTTTAGTGTAATTAACTAGCTTTAAAAAATACATTTTGCTAAATTAAAATTAACATGGTCATGTTAAACCACATACTGAATGAGAGAATTTGCTCCATGTGGGAACAGTCCGAAATGAAGAAGGCAGGCTAGAGTTTAGGATTTCTGCAGTGGAAGTATTACTTTGAATGCATAGAAGAAAAGCAAAAGGGGATTGTCTAAATAGACATGAATTGTACATAACTGAAAATACAAAAAGTACAAAAGAAGCAAATGCAATGCTTTAAACTTACTTTAATCTGTATAAACAGCACGTAGAGCTCTGGGGTCAGGAAGTTCTCCGAAGATAACATAATGCTAAATGATCATTTTTAAAGGTTTTTTTTTATTATTAAATGAAGGTTATACATTGCGTTGTTAATTGCACACAAAAAGAACAAGAAAAAAACCCTGCAAGTTCTGAATGAGATCGAGTCTTGGCCAGGGAACAATAAGTAATGCAAAAGTAACTCAAAAGTATCGTATCTATAGGTGGGCATAGATCAATTTTTTATCTGGATTGATCTCTGAATTAACCTAGATTAATTTAGATTAAAACGGCTCATTTGAATTTTGTCGAAGGCATTAAGAATATGTGTGCTACTCAAATAATAAGTCTTTGAGAACGGGTTTCTCAAGCCAAATGGTGCATTAGACCAGGGGCTCATCTCCTGTTTCCAAAATGCATCACAAAGGGCTTGAGTAACGCTTCTACTCTGATAATTGGTGATGAAAATAAATGATGTTCAATAAGATGTACTTGTGTTTACTAACTGTTTATTCAGTTAAACATGAATTTTTAACTGTAGTACTACATAACAGCTCAAAACAGTGATTTTTGATTACCTTAATCCGACTAAAGTCAAAACTAAACTAAACAGAAATGGAATTAAGACGTGGAGTATGCATATATTATGGCAATCAAACTATTACCGTCATGTAGGACGTTTTTTTTTCTTTACATTTGGCGTGTGTTTTTAAATTCCATAACACTCTCACCAGTCCTTACTCCTTATTTGCATCTAATACCCCAGTTTGTCACAGCGGCATGAAAGAAATGTTCATGAGTTAAAGTAAAACTGCCAGACTGCAGTTAAAGTCAGGCATCCTGCTGATTTGATTCAGAAGGGCACTTAAATATCGCTAAAATATCAAGATGAAAGTCATCAAAGCTTGCGTAGAACAGACCCAGCTCCTAAACCAACTTTGAGAATAGATTAACGGCAATATTTTTTTATCGCGCATTAAGAGTCTAGCGTTAAAGCAACACAATAACGGCCCACCACTAATCGTAACGCATTGCTTTCTATAAAAAGTAACTAACACAACTGGTTACATTTATGGGGAGTAACTCAAAATTGTAATGCATAACTTTTATAATTAACTTTCCTAAACACTAAACCCCAGTACTGATTTTCATTAAACACACACTAGAGCTTATTTAGAGCTTATAACTTATTTTATCCACTCCACCTACAGTGTATGGAAAACTCCACACAGAAAGGCATTCTGGTCCAGATGGATCTCATACCAGGAACCTTCTTGTTGTGAGAAAACCATGCTAACCACTGAGCCACAAGATTTTCCAATTTTAAAAAGCTGGTAGCCATTGACCACTGACTATGATTTCAACTAAAAATCTTCTTTAATGTTGTGCTGAAAAAATAAAGTCACCTACATCTTAAAGGGCACCTATTTTAGCCCTTTTTTAAGATATAAGATAATTCTTTTTTGTCTCCAGAATGTGTCTGTAAAGTTTCAGCTCAAAACATCCATCAAATTATTTCTTATACTTTTCAAAACATTGCATTTTCTGCTCTGAACACAATGTAGCTGTTTTTGTTGCCTGTGCCTAATGTGTCTCAATCTCCGGCTGTGTCAGATAAACAGCACAGTGACAGACATAAAGGCTGCAGATCTCACGTAACATTTGTGAGAAATACTACAGTAAGAACTTTCCCAATGATTATTTGATGTATTTGTTGTGCAGTAAATGCAAGCCTTTCTGCAACGATGAGTCACACAATGTTGTTACAAAGTTCACACACACACTAGCTAATTTCCTGAGTTACTTTCCTCACTACTTCACACATTACACCGAAAAACCTCTGTTCCCCCTGCTAACCACCTACACACACTCAAATACCTCTTTCCACAACGTCTACATTCCTGTCTTGGCCTAAACCACACGCATTGTAGATAAACAAACATAAACACACACACACACACACACACACACACACACAGCGTGCGCGTTTAACTTTGCCCTGTTTTTGCATGGCAAATGTGACACATTAATATCCACTGCTGTAAGGAAAATGCAAAATAAACCAGATTTAACATTCACAAACCAGGACTGCAGCGTCTTCTTTTGTACTGACATGCGGCTGTCGTGATGAATCACAGTGATTTTACAGTCTTTACTTTAATTCAAAAATACACTGTTTTAAAAATTTTTCAAACTTGTAAAACTCATTCTTGATCACATTTGATGATGACTGATGATCACAGAGAGCTGAACAGATCTTTTAATCCTAGTTGCTTTGTGCACATCATGTCTTGTTAATTATACACTTTACTACAGAGCCATGTTAATATGTGGCTGTCAATCAATTCGGTGGGCGGGGAAACCGCACTCCTACATCACGTTGCGGTGGGCCTTAAAAATGGCAGGGATTTGGATCCTATTTTAACGTCAGGAAATTTTAAAAAAGTGACTTATTGTCTTTAATGTATATCACCCCAGTATAACTGTGAGCACACTATACTTCACACAGTTCTGTCCAAACAGCTTACAAAAGATGATTTTCATCATAGATGCACTTTAAAAGTTTTTTAACAAGGTACAAAAAAATCTTCATTTTTAGGGCATTTCAATTAAACTATATTCAGAATAAAGTTTCTGAATCTATTGGGGCATTCAATCGGGCAGCTCCATCATAAACTTAAAGATTACATTTCATTTAAGAGAAACCAAAGCAGCATGTGTCACATGCACATTACAAATATTCGCACGCCTCATATTCCACATTTCACCCAAATGTTTTGCTTCCTTTTCATTCCATTAAATAAATTCCAGCATATTTCAGATGAAAAAAACAGCAACTTGTAATCACAAAAACACTGTAGCAACTGATTTACTGCATACCTATGCTCATCCCTTCTGCTTACTTTTTATCTGGGTAATTTCATCTTGAATCAAAATTTCATGTGAATTGATTTACTTTGGTAAGTAGCTGTGTAATATGAAGGATACTATGCAGTCAGACCTGGTATTATCCCAAAATAAACTCCTTGAGGGTGAAACAAGATCCTTCTAGTTTGTGTTGTGGTCCTGATCATCCTGTCAGAGCTTATAGTGTGATAATCCATCTGACTGTACTATCTACCTTACATATTAAATAATTCCCTCTCCTCTCAGTCTCTTATAGTGTATATTACAATGTTTTATATGAATTTGTTCCTGGGATTCTATCAACCTGGATGGCTCGGTGGTGGTGGGAAAAAGGGCTTTTTTCTTTCATCTCCTAAGAGCCTTGTGAAAATGAAGCTCTATAAAACCAATGCCTGAGGAAAGTTCATAAAATACTCTGTGAAATGCAGCTTTTAGCCACTCTGGCTCTACAGCACAATTAGGCAGGGGAAGGGAGGAGAATGTAATTTTGCAGGTATGTGCAGATTTTGAAAGTAGATAAATTTGGGATTCACATGACTGCAAATTAACTTATATAAGCATTTAATATGATGCTATAGAGGACATATAAACTTGGAATGATTCAGGAGGCATAGATAGTCAAAACAGATATAGTGAGAGTCTTTAAACTATCATAAAACATTTTTTTAGAGATAACTTGATATAATGGGTGGCAATGTGGCTTAGTAGTCAGCACTGTTGCCTCACAGCAAGAAATTTTCTGGTTTAAGTCCCAGTTGGCCTTTCTGTGTGGAGTTTGCATGTTCTCCCCTTGTCCACATGGGTGTACTCTGGTTTCCCCCACAGTCCAAAGACATGCATAATAAGTGAATTGGGTAAACGTAGTATGAATGCGGGTGTGAGTGTTTATCTGTGTTTCCTATTATTGGGTTATGGCTGGAAGGGTATTCGCTGTGTAAAACATATGCTGAAATAGTTGGCGGTTCATTCCGCTGTGGCGACCCCTGATAAATAAGGAACTAAGCTGAAGGAAAAATGAATGAATGAACTTCATATAATTTGTGTTATATTTGAAAAATAAGTTTAAGGAGATAGAAAATGTACCCAACATTTTAGAATAACTCTAATTTTTGACCAATGAGTTAAAATTAACGTATTTAAAACACTAGTATCACTACAATGATTGTAAAAAATATAGTAATTATCCTAATAAAATATGGCTTTTAAAGATTAGTTAGTTGCCATTATTTTTTCATTTCAGTTCCTTTAATTTAATTCCTTGACAATTCCAGACATTACAAGACCGTGGGAAACCATTTAAGAGTATTGAGTGTGTGTGTGTGTGTGTGTGTGTGTGTGTGTGTGTGTGTGTGTGTGTGTAGACCCATGGTTTTCCATCAGACAAGGCCTTATTGAGCGCAGGTGATAAATATACTGGGTGGGAAACTTCCTTCCTGCCATTCAGGCTGCACCTGAACCCACTTTCTTTTTTCTTTTCCACTTTCTCATTCCGAGATGATGTAAAATAACTTACATAATAATAAATAATACTTGCACATACCAAATATCAAAGTAAATTAAAAGTTCAAAAACACTTGAAAAACAATCATTACTGCTTGTCACATTTAAAACATTGAGTTTTTTCTTTTGCATCAGGTTTAGATGAGCTCCTGTACAGGTCTGCCAATCAATGTTTATTTGTAGCACAATAAAGAATTCAATGAAATCTGCTCTTAGTATAAAGTTTTTCCAGAAGATTAATTTGAAATCATTTTTATATTTATTTAAAGGGCACGTGAAGTACTTTGAAATGTGCATTTTTTATTCAATGTTTGACATAATATCAACTGAAAAATGAGAAGGGAAGTTGGGATATAGAATAGTTCCTCTATATGGAATAGTTTGTTTTTATCACAACTTTGCCTATAAAAATGGTTAAGATCAAGCGCATCAAATGAAAAGCAAATGAGAAGCATCTTGAATGGGGCGGGACATGTCAGATACTAGAGAGCATTTGACTGGTCAAGATTTGATGAGAAACTCAAGTATGAGGTGACATGAATAAAAGTTGTTTATCCATTTAGGCGAAAGTGACAAATTGCAGGCTTTGTGTGTTTATAACAATTTTATATTTTCCTAAATGTCAATTTTGACACTGTTTTGGAGTGTTTTAAACTAATAGACTAAAACTAACATCTAATTTATTATTTTTTTTTTTTCACTGGACTATTAATTTTCTTTTGAAGCATCCAAGTTTTGGATGGACAGATTTTCAAAGGAAGAATATAAAATTAGATCTTAGATTTAATAAAAAATATCCTCCTTTATCTTATGAAGATAAGACTTCTGGGTATGGAACTAAACAAGTGTGAGAAAATGATGACAAGATTTTCATCTCTGAGTGAACTAATCCTTTAAATGTTGTCTGATTTCAATTAATAAAAGCTTATTTTGACCTGAGCCCTGGCTTTTTGCTCTTTAATTCCACAAAGAAATTTGGAAGAGTAGCTGTACTTTATTCTGATTCACACTTTAATAGTATCCAATAGTCATAGTTCCTTCTTTGCGTTCATTAGTGTGAGAGAAATTAACAAGAGTCAATATAAAAAAGAGAGATCAATGCTCTTACCTGAGTGTCTGTTGGACGAGTTGCTGCATTACATTCAGTGTCATCCATAACAGAGCCATATGAGCCAACCACACACTTCACAGCTCTCATCTGATATCCCGGTCCGCATGTGGTGGTACACTACATACACGAATAAAGAAATCAGGTCAGTTAGGGACAGTGTCTTATTTTATCGTACATCTCAAGGCATATGCTTGGTCCTGAAGCATAAATTGAAACTGAAGCTCAGTTCATTGATGTGATAAGCACTCGCTTGGGCAACCTGGGACATGGGCCAGAAATTTGTCCACATTTCTCCATTCCTTTATCTCTTTTCCTCATCGCTGACTTGACGGCAACAAGGTCAAGCTTGTGTGGCAGCTAGAATGCATATTGAATGCTTCAGTAAAGCACCTCAAACATGCCTTTATCTAGATTGCTTAATCTATGCTAAGAGTGATGTCTAATCTCTATCATACTTTAGGACTTAAAGATAGTTTGCCTACACAAATGCTACAAATTCGTATTACGCACTTGGGAGATCTCTGGAGAAACGCTTTGCTTGTCTGAAAACAGCCATAAGCTCAAGTGGACAGAAAACACATTAGTCATGAGTGGGTGATATTCAGAGCTTTAAAAAAAGATTTTTTATTACTTTATTTTAAAGTTTTTCATTTTTTTTTTTTTCCAGAGAAAGTCTTATTTGTTTTATTTCAGCTAGAATAAAAGAAGTTTTCAATTTTTTAAACACCATTTTAAGGTCAAAATTTTTAGCCCTTTTAAGATAATTTTATTTTCGATAGTCTATAGAACAAACCATCATTATACAATAACTTGCCTCATTACCCTAACCTGCTAGTTAACCTAATTAACCTAGTTAAGCATGTAAATGTCACTTTAAGCTGTATAGAAGTGTCTTGAAAAATATCTAGTCAAATATTATTTACTGTCATCATGACAAAGATAAAATAAAATCAGTAATTAGAAATGAGTTACAGTTATTAAAACTATTATGTTTATAAAAGTGCTGAAATAATCTTCTCTCCGTTAAACAGAAATTGGGGATAAAATAAACAGGGGGGGGTAATAATTCAGGGGGGCTAATAATTATGACTTCAACTATATATTTATACTTTATACTGTATATATATATATAAATACAGAACAATCTGTCCAACCATCTTAATACAAGATATCATGTCAGTTCTGGAATGAGGGGGGTAAAGGTGATTAACAATTGTTAAGCACTAGGTTTTTAGCCACCACCCTGCCTTGCATTAAAGACTCTTGCATTGTTTGAGGGAGAGGATATTTTCTAGACAGCCTAAGATAGTAAGTTTGGCATCTGGTCGAAGAGGTCTGATTTAAGCCTTGGAGTACCAGTCAAATATGTTTGTGCAGAAATGCTAAGGAGATTTTGATTTATATGGTTTGACTCTTTATATTTGGGAGCTGATTACTGATATATAAGCAGGTCTTGACAAATGTTGACATTTTTTCTTAATTATAAAAAACATTAATTTTGATATATTCAGAATTCAGAATTATTAGCCCCCTTTTATTTTTTTTCCCCAATTTTTGTTTAACGGAGAGAAGATTTTATTTCAACACATTTTTAAACATAATAGTTTTAATAACTCATCTCTAATAACTGGTTTATTTTATCTTTGCCATGATGACAGTATATAATATTTGACTAGATATTTTTCAAGACACTTCTATACAGCTTAAAGTGACATTTAGGGTGCTTTCACACCTACACTTTTGTTTTCGGAACGTGTCTCGATTGCCCAGTTAGCGCGGTTCGTTTAGCATATGTGAACAGGGCAATTACGCTCTGTTCCGCGCCAAAGTAATCGCTCCGAGATCGCTTGAATGAGGTGGTCTCGGCTCGATTGAAACGAACCCTGGAGCGGTTCGATTAATAATAATTAATAGGTTAATTAGGCTAACTAGGCAGGTTAGGGTAATTAGGCAAATTGTAATAATACTTCACAATATCCCTTTTTACAGGATTTAATCCGGCATGAAGAATTATTATGTTCCACCTTTATCAAAGTTTGTCCCACCTCAGCCTTTTGACAGAAATCAGACAGGCAGTCACGACTGTCTCTGGCTGTATCTATTTAAAAATATTTCATGTTAGCCTTTTTTTAATAAGATAATATTTTAATTGACAACATAATGAGAGTAATGAAAAAAATTTTTTTTTCAAATAGCAAGAATGTCATGATCAGAATACCACCTCATTTTGAGCCAGGGAAAACCCTGTATCAAAAAAATTCAGCCTTTTAAAAAAACAATATATTATTGCCATTTTGTCTATATGCAGTATTGCACATTTACACCAAAAAACATGCAGTATTGCACATTTACACCATTTAGTTGAATAATTTGAATAATGCCCTGTCTGAATAATTAATTTAAAATCTCTGTAAATACCTGCAAACATCTTTCAGTTAGGAATCTACTTTTAATTATGGATGAACTTGAATTTTTGAAGTCAATTTACTTTTATGGAAGTGACAATTCACAGACATCTTAGTTATTTATTTTTTATTTTTGCTTATTTCCTCCACATTTCCATGAAAATATCATGTATTATTCTGTCAACTCCCCAACCTCGTTTCATTTTTGTGGTCATTGTCCTCCCACACTGCAGCTGTCAAAATCTGTTTTTATTATCTGTCAGTTATAATTGCACTATCATCATAATACTTTCGAATTTTCATTTTCCCAGCATAACCATCAAATATAATGCATATAAGTTCTGACATACCTAAACATTACATGAACCAAAATAATGCAAAATAAACACCAAAATAAAAGTTGTTCCTCTCACCTGTCCCCAGGGTCCCACCTGCCAAGACGCACATTCTTGCTGTTGGCAGGCCTGCACCGACTCGGGTTTGGATGAGTCACAGAAACGGACATCCAAACGCTCCTCTCCAAACTGACACCAAGTCTGACGGTGTTTATAGCCTTTGCCACATGTTACCAAACACTGCCAGATAAAACCAGAACGAATGCATTAGTAAGGCTGCTTGACTACTGAAAAAAATCCATAATATGGCCAATGGTAAAAATCATTATTTAACATAACTAAGAAACTGTGCATCCAATTTCAGTTTATTCAATTCACCTATACTTCATGTCTTTGGACTGTAGGAGAAATTGGAGCACCCGGATGAATCCCACGTCAACACGGGGAGAACATGCAAACTCCACACAGAAATGCCAACTGGCCTAGCCGGGTCTCAAACCAGCATCCTTCTAGACAGTGCTAACCACTGAGCCACGGTGTCACCCTCTTGTTGTTGTTTTCAAAAGCAAACAGAAGAGAAATATGCATTTGCTTATAGTTTTACCTCGGTTTTACATTGCTTTTACCTATTTTGTGGACTCGTGCTACACCAAACTTAAAACCGAGAGCTCTATTACAAGTACAATACTTTACAAAGTGAGCTACAGAGCAAACTAACAACAAAGGAAAAGTTGTATACTTTGGAGATCATTAGATAAGGCAAACATATTGGATTACAAGTCAATAATATGTCTCTCTAAATATCATTATTGTGAATAGGAACAAACATTGTTGGCGCCATATGGCACATAGCGATTCTATCTAGGAACTGCCATCAAACATATGTAGAAGTATGTTTTTGTGGTTGCATAAAAGGCTGAAGCACGTCTTTCCAATGAGCCTGCTATGCATATGAACACTGAAATCACCATATTCAAAATTCCAAAATCACCATAACCATCTGGATATGATAGTAGGTGAATGTTTGCGGTTGTCAATGAATGGGATGCTACATTTTATTCAAATAAAAACAGTTCTATGTCATTTATGATTCCTATTTCTTCTGACAACAAAGCACCTGAATATGACAAGCTAAGAAGCTAACTTCACAAAAAGGAAAGGGGAAATTTCCAATTGAATCTGACCTATTATGGGAATAACTAAGGTTAAAGTTAATCATTTAAATATTTTTGAGTCATTATTTAACACCCCTAAACATGTGTCTAATCCTATTTTGCACCATTGTGCAAATCCTAATCCATTGTTGTATATTAAACCACATCTGATAATTATTTACTCTGCATATGCATGTTTTTGTAAACGATGATATAATCTCTGTGTAAACTACAGAATGTGATTATGCGAAAACGGTGAGCTCAAGTGCATGCACATTATATGTTCAGACTATTGTCAATCCACAAGTACTGGACAACCGAATAAACAATGCAGGATGATATACGCACAGATGACCAGTGTTTCTTTACAAACCATCGCAAACTACTGGCCTGGCATTCATGATAGTTTTAAGATCTTTTCGAGGATGTTTAAGTCATGCAAGCACAATCTTAGACAACATTATCTATATTTGATGATAGGTTTTCGAGACATACACCATCAGATGTTTACCTCAGACCAGTCTCCAGTTTTCCACTGAGGACACAGGAACTCATTACAGGGCTGAGCTGTGAGCTTTTCTTGTGGGTTGCACTTGCTATCGTCATCTCTTTCGTCAGACTTTCCACATATTGCATTCCTGCGACGTGTTCCTCCTCCACAGCTCCTGGAACACTAGATAACCAAGATAAATAGCTCATTGTAAGTTATGTCATGTATATACATTAACGAGGTCTAACATAGGCTGATTTGAGCACCTCAGACCAGGAGGAGTACTCCCATCCACCAGGGTTGCAGTCTCCATGGCAGACCTCCTTGTCATTGGGTTTATGTTGGCTGCTGCAGTACCGCTCATCCACCTTCTGGGTTTTCCCATCCAATCTGCTCTGTTTGGTGCAGTAAATGTCCAAAGACCGGTAGCCTACACCACATGCCGCTGTGCACTCACTTTTGCGAGCAATGTGCCACCTAAAAATTTCAGAAATAAACTGATAAGTGACGGTTTTTGTTCAGAGATATGAAAATTTCTCCATCATTATATATGCAATGTATTCCGGTCCATTTAAACAAAATAGATTTATTAAGAAGATATATTTATTAAATTGTATTAAATTATCACCAAACATATATTTAGAAATTGAAAGATTATCTTTAATTCAATTCAAGCAAAATATAGAGAAAAAAATTACAACCTACAAAATTTCTATTTTTTTTTCAATTTTTTTCAATTTTTTACAATTATTTTGCTTCTCCTGATTTTTCCTCTTTTTAAAATTT
The DNA here is from genome assembly GCF_052040795.2 of Danio rerio. Taxonomy (NCBI): domain Eukaryota; kingdom Metazoa; phylum Chordata; class Actinopteri; order Cypriniformes; family Danionidae; genus Danio; species Danio rerio. Next base: position 21,673,581 of record NC_141031.1, on the reverse strand, counting down.
GTATTTAATAATTTTCTATAACATATAAATTTGGGTGTAGTTGTTTTTGGACCATTATTGTAAGTTATTTTGTAAGAAAGCTCCAGATTTGGCTTCAGTACTGACTAATCTAATGTACACAAATATAATATTGTATAGCTTCCTATCAAAAATATTAATTCAAAAGATAGATTTGAGAGGGGTGTACTTATATATGCTGAGCACTTTATTATACATTCTTGAAAGTATGTATATCTATATATATATTATATTTTAATGTACTTTAAAATGTAAATATGTTTTTTTCAGATGGATTTTCAGCAGTCACTGCTCCAGTCTCCAGTGTCAATTGATCTTCTGAAGTCACTTTAGGGCCTTGTTCAGACTATTTAGATAGAGTTATTGGTTTATGATTTAAAACACATTTGGATTTTAGCAGATTTTAACAGATGTGTCTCACTGTAGATTCTTTGGCTGCTACATCAAAACTAGTGGAAATGCCAAAAGAATTAATACACAAATGATGCAAAACCAGCAATGACTATAGCATGAAGCATTGCAATATGTAAATATATTTCTGCTTCATGCTGAACTTGTTCTTTTTACAAAACATAAATTATAATAATTCACAAAAGCATTCTGTTTGGGTTGACAGTGCTGTTTTGCTAAAGTGAGCATGTAAAATCTGATTTAAAAGCTTTCTTAACAGAGCCTTATATTTGGAATTGGTGCTCCAGAAACATTTCTTGTAAATCATTGTAGAGGGATGCTTATAATTTTTGTGATGCTTATAAATCTTTATAACATTATAAATATACAATTGGACTTTATTGTAATGTGCTATTAAACTTGCTATTGATGTGCTAATGTTGTTCAATAAGAAAAAAAATGAACACTAAATGTTTGGATGTTATTTATACTTTTTACATTAACTGATCAACAGCTGGGTGGCACAGTAGGTAGTGATGTCACCTCACAGCAAGTAGGTCACTGGTTCGAGCCTCGGCTGGGTCAGTTGCCATTTCTGTGTAGAGTTTGCATGTTCTCCCATGTTTGCGTGGGTTTCCTCCAGATGCTCTGGTTTCCCCCACAGTCCAAAGACATGTGCTATAGGTGAATTGGATAAGCTAAATTATTCATAGTGTATGTGTGTGAATGAGTGTGGGTGGGTGTTTCCTAGTGATGGGTTGCGGCTGGAAGGGCATCCGCTGCATAAAACGTGTGCTGGATAAGTTGGCGGTTCATTCCACTATGGTGACCCCTGATTAATAAATAGACTAAGCCGAAAAAAAATCACTTAATGAATGGACTTTATTTTAATGTGCTATTATTGTGCTATTATTGTTCAATAAGTTAAAAAAAAACTATCTTACGAACACCAAATGTTTGGATGTTTTTTTTATATATATTTTTTTCAATTAACTAATCAACAGTTAGACTTTCTAAGCACAGCAAATTTGCAAGAGAGCACAATCTCATAACAGCATCCTTGCAAGTGAAATGTACTGTTTGTGATTCCAGTGACAACTTAGAAAACAGAGACAAAATTTCCATAATGACCACTACAATCTCCCAAGAGCAGCTAAATTAACTTGCAAACAAGCGAAGATGATAATAATCAAGTGTGGGTTATCATCTACGAACAACACATGTGCAAAAACGGTTAAAGGTGCTTTCTCATTTGGTTCAATTGCCTGGATTGAACTTGAGTTCTGTTGGGTTTGTTTACATTAGCCAAATGAACTGAACTCTGACTCCAAATGAACCCAGGTGCTGTTGTGAAAAGAACTCCCAGGCATGCGTTTTATGTTTAAATTATGACTTAAATACTAGTAAATTGACTCCAGCACACTTAGTAAAACACATTGCTTGATTTATTTAAACACTCCCCTCCCATAACTTTGTATACAAAAGGCTCACTCCTACAAATGCATCTGCAATAAGCTCAGCTACAAAGAATAACTATATACATATCTTTTCATCACAAATTGCTCACTGTGTCTTTAGCAAATCCTCAAGTTTATGAATGCCAAAAGAGGGTTTGTGTTGGCTCAAGCTGTTAGTAAAGCTAATGCATGTGGAAATGTACCCGAGTTCACAGTCTGTGTTGCATGACTCAGTGATCGCAGCTGGTTTAGGTAAACCGTGGCACCGCTGATCAGAAACCACCACTCGATCCGATTCACGATTGCACAAGATCTTCTTCTTGCGCTCTCCTAAAATGCACATTACATACAGCACAAGACATACACAAGTTCAAACACATGTTTGTGATCTAGAAAAGTAAGAAGAAGAAAAAAAGGTTTTTGAATTTCCAAGAAATACTGAACTGGATGACCCGACAGCATCACACGTCTGGTTCAAGTTTACCAAATTCTACACTGACGTTTCTGGCAAACGCAACAAATATTTGTTGCTTCTCTCACACCCACCTTGGCACAAAAGACTGCAATCCTGCCACGGGCCGTACGCATCCCAGAAAAAATGCTGAGGTTTGTCCTCTATGGGAATGTTGTAAGAATACCTGACATCAGGGTTGTAGAGGTTTCCTACGGATAGCACCTAGTTTGAGAAAAAGATCACACACAAAATACATGACGCATCAAAACAGCTTAAACAATAGCGACACACTGTGAAGCTGTGAGATTGAATATTACCTGGATTATAATCTCCTCTTCAATGCGGTCAGTGCAGTTGATTCTCTCCACGACATGGTCAGAGCCGCTGTATTCAATAACAGCATTCCCTACCCTGACTTCCCTTTTAAACATACTGACCACAAAATCTCCATTGAGTAAATATTCTCCACGGCTGTTGGACAAGGCTGCAAAGCAAAAAAGAAACAACATGCATGCTTTATCGTCCTTACGGTTATGCTCAGAAAGCAAATATATATAGAGGCTAAACAAACTAAAGTAGCGTCCGTTTGTTTTAAACACAAATTTGTCTCACTCCAAGACCTGAATGACCTAAGAAATCAAGCATTTTCATTTACAGTCAGATTTAGCAAGAGTCAGGGCAGATTAGGATAATCGGGGCAGAGAAATCCAGTATTGCGTGAAGAGGCCACGTCTTGCACTGCTGAAGTCAGTTTGCTTCAAAAATGCACGCTAATGTGATTATGTAGCTAATTTCCTGAGTTACTTTCCTCACTACTTCACACATTACACCGAGAAACCTCTGTTCCCCCTGCTAACCACCTACACACACTTAAATACCTCTTTCCACAACGTCTACATTCCTGTCTTGGCCTAAACCACACGCATTGTAGATAAACATACATAAACACACACACATACACCCACACACACACACACACACACACACACACACGCACACACACACACACACACACACACACACACACACACACACACACACACACACACACACACACACACACACACACACACACACACACACATACAGTATATAGGGCAAATACACAGAGACATGCAAATATATCAATAAACACAGAACCACTCAGTAATCTGCTGAATCTGAATAGTACATTAGATGCACAATATTTAAGAGCATCGTATTTGCTGTCTGTATTTTTCTGATTTATTTTTGGCCAATGAATTTTGTCGTCATTATATGCTGATTAATTTAAATAATGAAACTATATACAGTCACTGGCCGCTTTATTAGGTACACCTGTCCAGCTGCTCGTTAACGCAAATTTCTAATCAGCCAATCACATGGCAGCAGCTCAATGCATTTAGGCATGTAGACATGGTTAAGACAATCTGCTGCATTTAAAGCAATATGGGCTGGTCTGAGTATTTCAGAAACTGCTGATCTACTGGGATTTTCACGCATAACCATCTCTAGGGTTTACAGAAAAAAAGGGGACAAAATCCAGTGTGCAGTCTGATGGCTACTTCCAGCAAGTTAACGCACCATGTCATAAAGTGTGAATCATCTCAGACTGGTTTAAAGAACATGACAATGAATTCACTGTACTCAAATTGCCTCCACAGTCCCCAGTTCTCAATTCAATAGAGCATCTTTGAGATGTGGTGGAATGGGGGATTCGCATCATGGATGTGCAGCCATAAAATCTGCAGCAACTGTGTGGTGCTATCATGTCAATACGGATCAAAATCTCTGAGGAACATTTCCCGCACCTTGTTGAATCTATGCAATGAATGATTAAAGCAGTTTAGAAGGCAAAAGGGGGTCCAACCGGGTACTAGGCCGGTGAGTGTATATAAAAACATATACTGTATAACTCATTTTATTAGTATTCTTTTCATAAGTGTATTACTATTACTACACCTTTTTTATTTATTCCTATTTAGCCACAGTTATTCCTATTTAGTGTCTTTTTATCCAGAATTGAGTTTTAAAAAAGATTATAAACTCACAATTAAAAGTTGCAATCTTGCATTTCTCAGAACTGGTAGTTTGTAGCAATTGTGAGTTCCTACTGTAGCTCACAAAACTCCACTAAACTCCACTAAACACTTACTGCTCTGACAATGCCCAAAACTCAAAACGGAGAAAAAAAAAGTTGCAATAACTTATTTGTATTATTTATATTGATCCATCCATTCATTCATCCATCCATCCATCCATCAATCAATTAATCTGTCCTACTCTATAGTGGAAATAGACTTCCACTGTGATGAACTACAGTATAGTAAAACTGAACAAAAATCATACACTGTTCAGTTTGATGTCTTTTTCTTGCCTTACCGAGGTAGTTATCGTCCTCTGCTTTCCCTGAGTAGCTGTGTTGTCTCACATCTATATTTGTAGCACCACTGGGAATTCTCACCACTACATTGTAACCTGTAAAATAAAAAAAATAAAGAAGTCAACAAAATACACATCTTAAAATATCATTCTAAGGTAAATACTTCTGTTAATTTGCTCTGAGATCTGGCTGAAGTGAATCAAACTGAGTTTTTGCTAAACTAATGCTAAACTATTGAGTTACCTTGATATATAAGAAGAGCTGATTTTTCTGTGTGACCTACCATAATGCACTATGTTGAACGTTCCTGCCACAGGCTTGCATGAAGAGTTATCCCCACCGCACACCCCGCACTTATCTCTCCTGGCCTTGGAGTTCAACACATGGTCACATCCTGCTTGCTGCAGAAACAGGATGTGGAATTAATTCAGAGGACACTTGAAGAGAGTTTTACAGCATTTCTGCTTCACATTTGGGCCACATACAGTGTCTTAAACTAATTTTGGCACCCTCACCTGTGATAAAATGTATTATAAAATCTAAATATGTATTATAAAACTCTGCAGTCACTGATGACTATTGAAAACTGCATTTGTGCCACAATTTAATTGGCACCCATATGAATTCGTTCATTGATACATTTTTTTCTTTGGCTTAGTCTCTATTTCAAAGGTAGCCACAGTGGAATGAAGCACCAACTATTCCAGCATATGTTTTCTGAAGAGGATGCCCTTCCAGCCACAACCCAGTATTGGGAAACACCCATACACACTCATATACAAACTCATATACACACACACACACACACACACACACACACACACACACACACACACACACACACACACACACACACACACACACACACACACACACACACACACACACATACACACACTTATGCACTGTGGCCAATTTAATTTATTCAATTCACCTATACCACATGTCTTTGGACTGAGGGGGAAACCGGAGCACCCAAAGGCAACCCACACGAACAAGGGGAGAATGTACAAACTTCCCACAGAAATGCCAACTGGTCTAGCCGTAACTCGAACCAGCGACCTACTTGCTGTGAGTTTGAAGTATATCATTAATGATATTTTACACTTTAAATACACCTTGTTGACTAGAAAAGTGAAAGTTAAAATGAAGACCTCATGCTTCACAGGGCTACAAATGTGAGGAAATGCAGTCCAAACTCACTCAGTCATTCATCTCAATGGATAAAACCAAAGAACAGAGCTGTGATTGACGATGAAAGGTTGTTGAGCTTCAAAAAAGGTAAGTGTCTATAAGAAATTAATGAAAACCCCACCAGTGAAATAAATAAGTCATTTCAGTAAACTGGAAGTGTTATGAATTAGTTAGTTGAGTCTTGGGATCAGAGAGAGTCTCTAAAACTCTAATCTGAAAGCACCAGCATCAACACAAACTGTTTTAAACTGTTTCGTGAATAAAAGGGGTTAACACTTTAGTTTCGGTCACAATTCACAGTATTAACAAACCATTACCTAATATTACTAGCTTAATAAACTACTAATTAACTGTTTATGAATAGCTAGTAAGGTAGTAGCTGGGTTTATGTTTTAGATAGGATTATGGATGTAGAATATAATCATGCTTTTTAACTACCAATGAACAGTTAATGTCTTAATAATAGGCAGGTAATACGCCAGTAATTATTAGCATGAATTGTGATCTAAACTAAACTGTTACCAAAAAAGGCCCTACAAACTAACTCAATAATCTCTTTAGTTTTTTTTTGTCATAGTCTTTTGAGCAAAAAGGTTAAACAACAAAGAAAATCAAGACCTCATGTTTCACAGGGCTAAATATATACGAGGAAACGCAGGTCAAACTAACTCAGTCATTCATTTCAATGGATAAAACCAAAGAACAGAGCTGTCATTTGTGATAGACGATTGTTGAGCTTAAAAAAAGGGAAGTGGCTATAAAAAATTATAAAAACCCAAACAGTGGAATAAATGAGTAATTCCAGTAAACTGGAAGTGTAATGAATTAGCTAGCTGAGTCTTGGGATCAGAGAAAGTCTCTAAGACTCCAATCTGAAAGCACCTGCATCAACACAAACTGTTTGAAACTGTTTCGTGAAAAAAAAAGGGGTAACTCTTTAGTTTGGGTCACAATTCACAGTATTAACAAACCATTTACTAGCACTACTAGCTTATTAAAATACTAAATAAACTACTAGTTAACTGCCTATTAATAGTTAGTAAGATAGTAGTTGGGTTTAGGCTTTGGGTAGGATCAGGGATGTAGAATAAGATCATGCTTTATACCTACTAATAAACAGTTAATATCTTAATAATAGGCAGGTAATAAGCTAGTAGTTAATAGCATGAACTGTGATCTAAAGTGTTACCAAAGAAGGCTCTAAAACATCTCTTTAAATTTTTTGTCATAGTTTTTTGAGCAAAAAGGTTCAACAAAAAAGAAAATCAAGACCTTACAGTATGTTTCACAGGGCTAAATATTTAGGAGGAAACGCAGGCCAAACTCACTCAGTCATTCATTTCAATGGATAAAACCAAAGAAACAGAGCTTTCATTTGTGATAGAAGATTGTTGAGCTTCACAAAAAATGGCTAAAAGAAAATAACAAAAACCCCACCAGTGGAATAAATAAGTAATTCCAGTAAACCGGTAGTCTTATAAATTAGTTAGTTGAGTCTTGGGATCAGAGAAAGCCTCTAAAACTACAATCCGAAAGCACCTGCATCAACACAAACTATTTGAAAGTGTTTTAGGAAAAAAGCCTCTAAAAACCAACTCATCTCATCTCGTTTCATTTGTTTTAGTTTTTTTGAGCCCAAAATCAAAAAGGTTAAACAAGAAAGAAAAAAACAGCCTTCTTTACTTATATTCACCCCGGGTGCCATTATTAGTGGAGCACAACCACAAACACACCCACCCTGCACAGGCCTTGAACGCAGATGTCATTAGTGTCAGGTCCACACTGCGTGCCGTCAGTCACTCTGTCCCTGAGTTGGTAGTAAGCTGTGCTGCCCGCAACACGACAGAATAGCTTACAGCGATCCTTCATCAGAACTACAGCAATCAGATACACGAGAGAGAGAGAGAGAGAGAGAGAGAGAGAGAGAGAGAGAGAGAGAGAAACAGAGACAGAGAGAGAGAGAGAGAGAAACAGAGACAGAGAGACAGATAATGTTAATACAGTCTGGAGGCTTTACTGTATTTAGGACATTGATAATATGTTTCTCATCAGCTGGTCGTCTTTGTGCTGTGCAATTAGCAAGTTAATTGAAATATAATTGTGTTTAGTAATTTGATTTTGAAAGTATGGAACCTTTGAAATTATTGGCTCCACCATGTCTCAAATCTTAAGGGAAATTATTTAATATGCCAAAAGCAATTATGTACTAGTTTTAAAATGCACTCTTAACCAATACTGAAGCTACAGTATATGAGCAGAATTGGCAAGCTGATTTACTGTTTATGTACTAAAATATATACTATGTATGTTGCAGCATTTACTGTTGTGGTATTTATTCACATTTTGGTTTAACTAGTACTTTTTATTTTTCAGTTTTAATTTTAGTTTTATAAACGTGTAAATTGCTTTTTAGAAACTTTTTTTTTTTTTTTTGTAAATGTGCTATTTCACATATTTCAGTTTGTTGCTTTTTGGTTTTAATTTCAAGTCATAATTATAAAATTTTTTGTTTTGGTTTTATCTTAAAGGTATAGGTCACCCAAAATTGAAAATTACCTCATTATTTACTCTCCATCATATGGTTTTAAACCTTCTTGTGTTTCTTTCTTCTGTTGAATGCAATAGAAGGTTTTTTGAAGAATGCTGCTTGTGGGCACCCACTGACTTCCATAGCATGAAAAACACAATCCTATGGAGTTCAATGAGTAAAAGCAACCAGCATTCTTCAAAAAATCTTCTTTTGTGTTCAACAGAAAAAAATTACCCAAATATGCCAAATGATGACAGAAATTTCATTGTAGGTTAACTATACCTTTAAACATTTGGGGCTCTATTTTAATGATCTAGGCACAAAGTCTAAAGTGCAGGCCGCAAAAGCATTAAGGACGTGTCTGAATCCACTTTTGCTTTTTTAAGGATGGAAAAATATGCATGGTCAATATACAGGGTTGTGCTTAATCTCTTTATGAGTTATAGGTGTAAAACAAATATAAATATGCATATAGTAAATAATACTAATAATAATAATGTCATGAATAAACTGAAAAACCTCCCTGAGACAAAGGCATGCAGACAGTGCCTTTTGCATTTATGGGGTAAATAATAATTTTTGTAATATTTAATATTTTTGTGTTGCTGTACATCCTGCTTGATTTAAACAATGTGTAAGCAAGGCGCACAACTGACGTGCTCTGTGCTTCCAGCTGGTCTATTGCGCAGTCTATTTTTAATTTTTTTTTAAATAGCAACGCACCAACAATGTGCCTTAACACACCTCTTTTCTGGATCGGAACACTCATGAGTCCACAAAGTGGCGCAAATGGATATTCTATTTAACGAAAGTAGTGGAAAACAAGAACATTAATCTTACACTGGTTTGAAAATAGCAAAACGTCGGGGCAAACAGGTCTTGCGCATTATTGCGCCGGATGTATGATGGGGCCCTTGATTTGGTTGCTAAGGCAGCATTTTAAATATTCATTTAATATTTTTAAGTTTAACGCATTGATGATTTTTTGGAAGATACAGGATCGTTAAATAAGTGATAGCCTAAATTATTACTTATTAAGTAATTAACTCAATTATTATTTAATTATTTTTTACAACTGTCCCTTAAATCTGATTATTATACTCCAGTTGCAATCACTGGACTAAATCCCTTACTTCCGCTGTACTTTGGCACCCAGCGAACATTTGGAGGTAGACCATTGATGTTGAAGTGCCGTCCATCAAAGCTGGCACACTGTTCCTCCCTGAAGTCTTTCTTTTGCTTGGAGCATGGCTCAGAGTTACAGGAGCGAAATTTCATCCTGCGTCCAACACAATACTTCCCCCCATTTCTGGGCCTACAGTAGAAAAAAAACACATTCAGAGCTTATATCTACACTGGAAATATTTCTTAGAAAATCCCTTCAGTTTTCTTGATCTTGTTTCTGTTTCACTGCAATATAAATAGAGCAAAGCCTCCAGTCTACCCACTGCATAAAAATGCAGTCTCTTTTGAAGAATGTACTTCTTCAGAATGGCTTTGCTGCTGCCATTTGTCAGGGAACATTGAGAAACATGGTGCCAATTCACAGTCCAGTGAGGATGCAAGACTACAAAGAGCGGCAGCTTACACGGGTCGGTTACATTCGCGGACAGCGATCTTGATTCCCCCTCCACAGGTCCTTGAGCACGTGCCAAAGGGACTCCAAACGCCCCAGGCACCCTCAACTGGAACATATTCATGCTCTTTATGGATGCACAGGCCATGTTTACAATGCTGCAAGCAATGAACAAACAGAGAAAAGATGAGATCATTGAAGAATTAGTCATGACTGGCTGTTTGTTATAAAGTTCACCGACTAGAATGAATGTTGAAACACAGACAATATGACAATTCAGAGTGTCTTTTGCTTTGGTCAGATCCCTTGTCAACATGTGGTTGGTTGAGCTGTGTATCTTACTGACTTATTTACTTTCATTTCAACAAACTGTTTAGTCGACCTGGAGAAAATTAAGCCTTTCTTTTTTAGATATTACCTTTTTATGTTTGGTTTGCAAAGTTTTAAAGATCAAAGTGCGGAATAAATGGAGTTTTTGTCTAGCAAAAGAAAGAACCAATTCCCAACTGCCTGAAACAAATTGTCAATGACTCCGAGGTTACTTCAAACACAAACCTAAGTAGGGTTTTAATAAATTTGTCAAATGTCAGCCTGAGGTCTTCAGCGGTCTCTTTTCTGTGCTGTACACAAAAACAAAATGTCATCCACTCAATTGTTGAGGATTTCAGACTGCATATATAATTAACCAATTAATCTTACAAAGTTCAAACACTGCATTCTCATTTTAGAGTATAATCACTAATTTTAAACATGAATTGAGTATCATCTGGCTTTTAAGACTCAACTTTAAATATTAGCATCGACATTCGGCTAATAACACAACAAAAACCAATCAATTTGTGTCAGTAATGTACCTCATGTAAACACATATTTAGCATAACATTACACAAAATAAAAAAAACATTTACAAGCCAAGTCACTTTTCTTTACTTAAGAGCACAGGAATACACAAAAACAACTCCTATTAGGGCTTTTTAGACCAAAAACATTTACAAAAATGTGTAGAATTTTCTTGTTTACATCATGTTATTCATTTAGTCAGAGTCAGCATTTCTTTTAATTTTCCACAAAATTATGCAACCTAGGCTTATTCTGAAAATGTACCCCTATATATTATATATACCCCTATACATTTCTGGAGAGCGCCAAATACGTCCCAGTAGGTCCCAGTTTTTGTTTTCACAAATCCACAAGAGGCCGTAGTGTAAGTTGTTTTTGAGATATTACATTTCTTTTGTGAGCGTCATTCGCACCTGCTGTTCTCGCATAAATCCACCAGAGGACACTGTCGACTAATTGACTGACCAACTGACCGAAAACTCCACCCACTCCCTTCCCTAAACCCAACCGATAGTGTTTTAAAGGCATAGATTGAAATTTGTACTGTTTTCAGATTTTATCAAATTCTTACCGATTATCTCAAGAGATATCGTTCAATTCGATATCTCGGTGCATCACGGTGCATTGACGATGCTTTCCATATATAGTGTTATATTTTAGGGGGGAGGCTATAACATGCTGTCTGTATAAACACACAGACACACAGCAACACACTATCTCTCATTCAAACACATTCACAAACATAGACAGCATCAAACAAACAAACACAGACACGCACACACACAAACAAACACACTTAAGCCCTTGCAACAGGGAGAGCTCGCGCTGAGCGGAGCAGAAAAACGAAAAAAAAACAAGAAAAAAAAAACAAGCACTTTTCCGACGGTCCCTTACATAGAGCTCCTCTCAACGCGAGCTCTGCCGGCTAAAGTAAACGCAGACTGCGAGGGCTTAAACGGAGCAGTGCTCGTAATGTAGAGCGAAAAAAAGAAAGACAGCTGTGAAACATAACCAGCTTTGTCTTTCTGTAGGAAACACACTTTAGATCTTTTTAGGGTAAGCGTTTTTTGAGTTATTGCCGTCTATAACTGAATGTGTGTCAGGAAAATCGAAAACAAAACCAACTGAACCGCGCTCATTTCTGGCGCCCCACTGGATATACAGCGCCCTAAGCATTTGCCTATGGTGCCTATGCCACGGGCCGGCCCTGAGTTGGCTGAGTGTTGTAAATAACGGCAGAGCGCATAGGAGATAAATGACGTCACTACATAATAACCGGTTATGGTTATTACTGAATCGATACCGAATTGTCCGCGTCTGCATCGCGGTGCACCGAAGAAACAATTAATTTTGACACCCCTAATATATATATATATATATATATATATATATATATATATATATATATATATATATATATATATATATATATATATGATATTAGCTGGTAGACTAATATGTTTATTTAAATTCAATTCATATATAGCGCTTTTACAATGCTGATTGTGTTAAAGCAGCTTAACAGAAGTTCTAGTAAAATGAAACTGTGTCAGTCCAGTTTTCAGAGTTCAGTTTAGTTCACTTCAGTGTGGTTTAAATTTCACTGCTGAAAGTCCAAACACTGTTGCTCTTCAATCCATCAATGTGCAACTCCACATGTCTCAAACCAAGCAAGCCAAACCAAGCAAGCCAAGTACGTGTTGACAAGTATATGTGTCGCTACGGTGGCACATATACTAAAATTGAATCAATACTTAAAAGATTAGCATTCCCCCTTAAAGGATGACACGCAAATGCGTTAATCGCTCCATATGTAAACATGAGAAATGAGCAGCATCGCTAACTATCTCCTGACTCAGGTAAACTCAGCCTTTGTTTATGAACACTTCTCAGGCCCAGCTACTCCAGCATAAGCCAAGGTATTTGGTTTGCCAGAAAACAAAAAACCTGGCCATTGGCCCTGAGGAAGCCTAGATAGGTGTAGCTTGATCAAGTCACTGCCGTGAAAGTGGAAACACAATTGGCTCTGGTACACATTAGCATGCTCATTTTAAACCCAACTGTGGAAAGCAATTGGCTTCCTATGAACGATTGCTCTATTCTGCCTTTTCACTTTGTTGCAGAGTAGTGAAATATTGGCTATGGCAGGTAGGGTTGTGCAATATGACAATATATGTCATTGCGCAATATGTTAAATATATGAAGAGTTTAGATGCAAAAACCTCCAAATGCTATTTGATATTCTCCTAAATTAGCTTTTTTTTTTCAGAATCTTGAGTGTGGGCTCAGTAATTCACTTTTATAATGTTAAATAAGTTCTTTTCATTGGCTTTAAAGTAAAATAACTGAAGACAAATGTAGAAGGCTTAGAAAAATCCTTATTTTAGGAGAAAATTTCAGACAGCATTTACAGGTTTTGGCATCTGAACTCTTCATTAATTAATAAAATTTTTTTCAGTTTAGTCCCTTTATTAATCAGGGGTCACCACTTATCGAGCATATGTTTTAAGCAGCGGATGCCGTTCCAGCTGCAACCCAACACAGGGAAATGAACTCATATATATATATAGACAAAATAAAAAATCTATCAATTCATATTGCTCTATCATTTATTTAGTAGCATCACAAAATACATTATTTATGATACTATTTATTTATAATTTATATGAGCACAATGTTACAAGCCCTTACAGGATGCAGATAAAGAAAATGAATAACAGCATTGTTAAAAAGTTGCAGTCTTGAAAGTAAAATGTTTAGATTTTGCAGTTTGTTTAGCAACATGTATATAACACACATTATCAATTTATATATATATATATATATATATATATATATATATATATATATATATATATATATATACATACATTTTATGTTGAACCTGTAATCATTTGTTTTTAAAGACGTTTTATATTTTATTATTATCTAATTTATGTTTCTACATTTTTTAGCAAGCATTTGGCCTGAAGTTCTCAATAAAGTGAGAAATATGATCACATAAGAATGAGTCAGTTTCTGAGTATATACTGTACTTTTAAAAGAAATAGTTATTTACATGAGATCAATATATATGACCTATAAATTGATTGAATGTACATAAATATATATAAAATAAAAACATATAAATATATATAAAAACAGATATATACAGTTGAAGTCAAAATTATTAAACCCCCTTTGATTTTTTTTCTTTTTTTTATATTTCACAAATTATGTTTAACAGAGCAAGGAAATATTAAGTCTGACAAATTTGTTTTCTTCTGGAAAAAAAAGCCTTTTTTGTTTTATTTAGACTAGAATAAAATCAGTTTAAAAAAAAAAAACATTTTTAGTTTTTTTTTTTAATTATTAGCCCCTTTAAGCTATTGTATTTCCGATAGTCTACATAACAAATCACTGTTATACAATAACTTGCCTAATTACCCTAACCTTCCTAGTTAACCTAATTAACCAAGTTAAGCCTTTAAATGTCACTTTAAGCTGTATAGTAGTGTCTTGAAAAATATCTACTCAAATATTATTTACTGTCATCATGGCAAAGATAAAATAAATAAGTGATAAGAGATGAGTTATTAAAACTATTATGTTTAAAAATGTGTCTCTCCAAAAATCAGCTCTCTGAAGTTGGGGAAAAAATAACTGCCATTCCACACATAGGTCTGTCTTTGTGAAAATTAAATCGCAATGCTGAGATTTAAAACTGTTTTGCTCAATGATTACCAGACAATCCACTTATCATGGGTGGTCCCAGCATGAAAACCAAAACAAGATGCAAAAGGCTGATCTCTTGCATATCTAGATGCATCAAGATGCATGACACCACAGCATATGAAATTCTGAGAAAAATATGTGTCCTGAGATAGCTAGTAACATAGCAAAAATGATGCTATTGGCAAAACTTTTCATATAAAGGTCACAAGATGCAAGTCCATTCACAATCACAAGCACTACGCAAGTCTGACTTGAGTTCACAATCTGGGAAACATTCTAAAGCAGAGACAGGGGCAAAAACAAAGCAATATATCAGTGTGGACAAGTGTCACTGTGAAAGTGATTTGGTCGCTATTTGGAGGAAATTTGTGTTTGAAGTTACACTGAAGAATCTGCTTTTCATCTGCAATTCTGCAAAAACGGCTATTGGGCGAAGTGCAGAAATATAATGTTAACTCCCTGGAGTTCTTTCAAGGGACATAATGAGTTTCTGGCAGGGAATTAAAATCTACACAAAACCAATAACATACAACAAACTCTCCACATGTGACCAGCCAAGAGTTATTATTGTTTCCTAACAGAAAAAAAGCTGGAGGGATAGTCCACTCATAAATGAAATGCTGTCATTATTTACTTGCCTTCATGTTGCTCCAATTTTAACTTAGCAACATATTTTGCAAGACATTCAATGTCTTTTTTTGAAGAATGCTTGAGGTCAAAACAACATTGGAGCTTGTTGACTTTCATCATATAGATCAAGCAAAGAGAAATACTTCAAAGTATTCTTCCTGCTTGCTTAACGGAAGCATTACTGAGCAACAAAGACAATAGGTCTCATTCACTAAGCAATTTGTTTGTATAATCTGCCAACAAATGTTCATTAACTCTTTCATTTTCCTTCAGTTTAGTCCCTTTATTCATCAGAGGTCGCCACAGCGGGATGAACCGCCAACTTATCTAGCATTTGTTTTATACAGCGAATGCCCTTCCAGCTGCAACCCAATGACTGGAACCATCCATACACACTCATTCACAAACATATACTATGGCCAATTTAGTTCATCCAATTCACCTATAGCACATACCTCAGGGGGAAACCGGAGCACCCAGGGGAAACCCACACAAACACGGGGAGAATATGAAAACTCCACACAGAAATGCCAACTGACCAAGCCAGGACTTGAACCAGCGACTATCTTGCTGTGGGGCACAGTGCTAACCACTGAGCCACTGTGTGACCCCCACGGCTACACATGTTCTATTGATTAAGTCAATAGATTTGTTCTAAAATATATTTCTAATAAAATACAGGAATCATACACTAAAAAGAGCCTATTCTTGGTGAGGTTTCTTTGAGTAACCACCCATATGTAAGCAAATACAGATGGCTAATGAGCTCTGTGTAAAGTCACTGTGTAAAAGGTGTTTACTGTGTTTAAACTGCGTTTGTAATGACAAATTTCACATTTGTGGATTGCACATGTTGTAAGTTAGCAAAAAACATTTAGTGAGAAGTTTCTGAAAAAATAAATAAATAAAAAAACACAAGGCTGTGTTTTCACCTAGTATTAAAATGCGTTTTCAATTATCACAAGTGTCAGATGAGATGCATTGCCGTTTCCACTGGTTTTGGTGTGTTTTTCATAACACATCCCATACTGATCACATTTTAGGGGACGGTTTTATGGCTAGTTCAATGCATTTGACCATATGAGTGTTTACACTACAAAAGCAATCTGATCGAATGCTTTTTCAACTACCTCTGGGAGTGGTCCAACTTTAAGTTACAAACTCCTTTCCTCTCCATGTGCACCAGACAACTTGTTTAACAAGCATGCTCATGCATTGTAAAAAATATTGTGCAATAATTGAGTGTGCTACACACAGGTGAGTGGGCTTGACCAACTCCCTGTAGAACATACACTCTCCTCTCTATATGCACCAGACTTTTTTGGAAAGCATTTTGCAATTCTGAGTGTACTCCATACAGGTGAGTGTGCTAAACAAACCACCTATATAACACACACTCTCCTCTCCATGTGCATCAGAAACCTTCTTATAAACACTGTATTTTTCTTGGAAAACAATGTGCTATTCTGAGTGTGCTCCACACAGGTGAGTGTGCTTGACAAAACACCTGTAGAACAAACACTCCCCTCTCCATATGCACCAGAGCAAAAGTTTGCTCTTCAGTGTTTGGACTTTCAGCAGTAAAAATTAAACCACACTGAACTCAACTAAACTGAACTTAAACTCTGAAAACTGGAATGACAAAGTTTCAGTTTACTTTAATATTCTATGTTAAGCTGCTTTGACACCCTTTACATTGTAAAAGTGCTATAGAAATAAACATTGTATTCTTCTTGAAAAACAATGTGCAATTCTGAGTGTGCTCCACACAGGTAAGTGGGCTTTTAAAACCACTTGTGCGACACACTCTCACCTCTAATTTAACCTAAAAAAATCTAACTTAGACTTGTCCTTGCATTTATATATTGCTGATGATTTTTTGAAGTGCTTCTTTTATCTTCATAGAAAGTTGCTAAAAGCATTTGCTAAATGAATAAATGTAATTGGTCAAAAGTAGACAATCTTAAAGCGTTTCAGATCCAATTGACATCTAAATTGAATGTTATCCACTTGTAATCTGATTCGTGAAAATGCATTAAAATATTAAGTATAAACAAATAAGTACCTAAACAATACACTGAAAGAAGATAATAGAAGATAATAAACCAATGGACTAGTGATGTCATTTGTAGGTATGAGTACTGTTGTAAATTTTCAGAAGTGCTTACCTTTCCTGGAGCACAGTCTGTGCCATCAGCCCATGGCATGTGTTGGGTTCGACAGCCCCGCTGGACTCCATCAGGACTGGTGCACCACAACCTCCGGCATTGTGTCTGCACAACATCCAAACACTCACTTTTAGTTTGAATATCTCACTTGTGTACATCAAGTTAAAATTGACAGATATTTTCAAATGACATCATTGCTACAAATAAAAAAATATATATATTTTTTTGTCTTGTTTCTATTCTAAATATCATTTTTATTTAAATCTAAAAGGAAAAACAAGTAAAAAAAATTTTTTGTTTTCAGAAAAATACAAGTATAAATAAAGCGAGTTTCTCCTTAAAACAACCAGAATAATCTGCAAAATACAAGTTTATTTTGCTTACCCCTTGATTTAAGGAAAAAATAAAATGTAATTTTTTTTTTCTGAAAACAAGAATTTTTGAGACATTTGGACTAGAAACAAGACAAAAACTATATATTTTTGCTGTGATGTCAATGAATAACAAACTCATGTAACCAAAACACAGATTCACATTAAAGTCTTTTATAAAATTTACATCTATAAATAACAGCACATGGCAGATATACACTAGAAGATGTCCATGTCAGTATGTTAAGCAATTCCCTGAGGGATCCTCTCACCATATATGGGCACACCTGCGTCCCAGGCCCAAATATCAGCTCACATTGTTTATTGACGCTGTATATCTGTCCAGGCAGCTGCTGGGACAAACTGTATGGCCTAGAAACCGGCTCATCAAGCAAACACTCACCATACCCTGTGCTAATGAGAAATGATAAACAAATGAGCTGAAAGAAAGCAAAACAAACAAGCAACAAACAATAGAAATGTTCTCAGTAAGTGACAGTTTGCTTCTGATGACGTAGTTTTCATCTCAGTTGAGAATGTTTAGAGGACAACAAATGCATGCTAATGCTGGACATTAATCACTAAGGGGTGCTCAACTTGAAGAGTTCGAGCCAACTTCACAGGCTCAACAACATCCTGTCAATGCATGGAGTGTAAAGAGGGTTTACATACTCGAGGAACTCTGTGATGTATTTCCGACTGCATTTGGACCACATCCAGGGATTAGTGTAATAATTGAGCGTAGGGGCCATCACATGTTGCTGGTTCTTGACTCCATCCTCCTTGCATTTGTTACTGTCATCGTGAGGCATGTTGAACCTAAGGCCATGAGTGAAAACACACGTGCGCACAAACACACACATGCAACTGATCAAGATGATGAGCATGTACAGGACAAACAGTACTGGCAAAGTCGGCTTAAACCGGGTAATTTCACTTTTACTCCAGGATCATATGAAAAAGGCAGTAGTGAAAAACAGTAAAGGCGCTGATATTTAGTATCAGGCTCAATAATTGGTATATACAATATAGATAATTAACTGGGTTTAACTTTATTTTGATGGCCCTTTAATGCATTTTATTGAAATTAAGTTACATTGCATCTACATGCCCACTAATTCTCATTAGGTTATAAGTAGACTGTTAGGCTGGGGTTAGAGTTATTGTAAGTTGAAATGTACTTGCAAAGTTTTTTATAGTCAGTTAAATGTGTTAAAGGAGCAGTATCAGCAGATATTAAGCAGACAGTCTACTAATACTCAAATAAAAAGTAATTGGCATGTAGTTGCAATGCAACTTTTAGTCAACAAAATGTGCAATAGGAACCATCAAAATACAGTCTTACCATTAATTGTTGCATTGTTCTAAACTGATGCATTACTTAGCTTGCTGAATATATTCACTTGTCCCCATAAAGAAAACAGGGACATACCAACACAAAAAGGCATACAGCAACAATACAGATATTGATAAACTGCTATAAAATCAGTCATTTCATGTTATGGAAGATGATCTATTAATGTTAGATATCAAAAACTACTAATTCATTCTTAATACAAATAAAATGAAATACTTAAAAATTGACCCTTGTTTAATAAATCAGCCTGTCCTTATATATGGAACATGTACAGTATAACTTAAATGTTAAAATTTTTAAACAGGGATGTGCCAATACTAAAATATGGAAAATATGTAGATGCTGATAACATAACTAATACCAAAACTGATTGTCTTCAGAAACATTTTTGTTGTGCTGGTTGAAAGTCTCTTCACATTCCAATAGTAATGATTAAAATAAATTACCTAAATGTATTTATATGTATTTTTATATTCTGGGTAAGAGATAAGACTCAAAAATGTTCATCCAATAAAAAATTGTCGGCAAGACATTTCCAATAATTCTGATAAGTAACTCAAACTGTCTGTCAAAAAGTATTAAAAAAAATTGTACATCTTCGCATCCGTTCACGCAGATTTGCTGATAGCGTGTCCACATACATCGCAGTCACGTGGACACAAGTGACAGCGCTAAAAAAAAATGCTGAATTTAAATATTTTCTCTAAAACAGCATGTAAGTAAACTTAGTAATAAGTTTAATTCCTGCATCCTCCCCGTCAACCACTAAGCATACAGTAGTGGCTTTAAGACAAAGCGCGAGAGAGTGAGACCAGCGATCCTTGCATGCGTGAAATATTGCACATTATGACAAGATTTGCTAGCTACACAACTGAAACCCTGCTAGATATAATACAGTTTTTTGTTCTGAATCGCAGTATTATAAAGTACTATAAAGTTTTTAAAAAACTGGTGAATGAAATTATGAAGTGGTTCTCTGTCATTTTTAATGTTCACGTTTGTGATTTCAGTAGTTGTGGCTTTGGACGGCAGGGGAGGGATTGTATTTGAAAGATATTATGCTAACCAGTTAGCATTTAGGCAGATCACTTACTGCACATTTAATGATTCATGGATAAATAAATAAATTAATTAATTAATTAAATAATTTTACGCACCGGATGCCCTTCCAGCCACAACCCATCTCCGGGAAACATCCACACACACTCTTTCACACTCATAGACTACAGACATTTTTTTTAGCCAACCCAATTTACTTGTATTGCATGTCTTTGGACTGTGGGGGAAACCGGAGCACCTGAAGGAAATCCATGCGAACACAGGGAAAAAATGCAAACTCCACACAGAAACGCCAACTGACCCAGCTGAGGCTCAAACCAGCGATCTTCTTGCTCTGAGGCGACAGCACTACCTACTGCGCCACTGCATCGCCTTATTCAATATCATAAAGGATATATTTTTATTTATAGGTTATATAAGAGTGCATTATCTATATCTGCATTATATAAACTATTTGCCAGTCTGTTGTCTAGACACTAAACTTAGTTTTGGCAAAATTTCAATTCCCATATCTGTTGTCCTCCAGTGAGGACAGTAATAATCCCATGAGCAGCAGAACACATCAGATTGTGGGGCGAGAGGTGTTACGCGCTGCATAGCACTGTACAGCACCAGAACTAAATCCACACTCAAGCGCACGGCACTGATGTCACCACCTGCCACAGGGCAACAATGTGAGAAAAAAGGTTCATTTATAGGTTGTTTACAGGTTATTTTCACATCAGTGCACATGCAAACTAAATGCTATTGCCAATATTGCAAGTTCAATGTTTGTCTTCAAATGAGAACATTAGCTAAGCTAGCTGACTGAAATAGGCACTGAAATGTGCTTAAATAATGTTTGTTTTACTTTCCTTGACTATAATGAGACTGCTATATATGCCATGACATTTATTACCTCCAAGACTATATTAGGCTGCAAAAAAACCTAGTGTATAACTGAATACTTTAGTGCTCTCTGCAGAAATAACCTTGGGAAGTTGCATATCAGACATAGACACACCGTTATCAAGCTGTACAAGAGGCAATGAAATCTTCCCAAAACATTACAAAATGAAACAAAGCTATTGAAGACGAATAAGAAATTTACACACTGTTAGACCTTGAAAGAAATAAAGTGTTTTAAAGGTAGACCTTTCACATAATCACTTGAATAAATGATTAAAGGTTTAGATCTGTGTGTAATAAAAGCTCCTCTCAGGTAAAGTTCATAAGACAAACATCATTGTTAATGCAGGAGATATTACTGCCCCAAAAAGAATTTGGACACTCAGGCCACATTTAGAAATGAAAAATGCAAGACAGACATTGTGCTGAACAGCGAAATGTCATGCAAAGTGGCATATATTTCAAGGAAGAAAAGTATGAGCACATTTATTTCACAGTATTTCACAAAAAACCCAACAGTACTCACACATGGCCGAGCTCATGAGCGATGGTGAAAGCAGTACTGAGTCCATTATCCTCATTAATACTGCAACTTCTATAAGGATCACAAACTGTACCCAGCTCAGCTAGACCTGAAAGTGCAAATGGAAGCAGTCAGAATGTTGCTGCATTTCACATCATTGCCATAAGCATCATCCTCATTAGGGCTTTACACCTTGTGTTAATCCAGGTTTACATTATTCTAAACACTATTAAAGCCAAGGAAACAAACATTTCACAATTGCAATCATTACTCCAGGTAAAGTCAGAATTATTAGCCTCACTGAATTATCAGCCCCCTGTATGTTTTCCCCTATTGCTGTTAAACAGAGAGATTTTTAGACCCATTTATAAACATATTAGTTTTAATAACTCGTTTCTAATAACTGGCTTCCTTTATCTTTGCCATGATGACAGTACATAATATTTTACTAGATATTTTTCAAGATACTAGTATTCAGCTTAAAAAGACATTTAAAGACTTAACTAGGTTAATTGGGCAAGTTAGGGTAGTGCAGTAGGTAGTGCTGTCGCCTCATAGCAAGAAGTTTGCTGGTTCGAGCCTCAGCTGGCTCAGTTGGCATTTCTGTGTGGAGTTGTCATTTTCTCCCCACGTTCGCGTGGGTTTCCTCCGGGTGCTCCGATTTCTTCCACAGTCCAAAGACATGCGGTACAGGTGAAATGTGTAGGCTAAATTGTCTGTAGTGTATAAGAGTGAATGAGTGTGTATGGATATTTCCTAGAGATGGTTTGCAGCTGGAAGGGCATTCGCTGTGTAAAACATATGCTGGATAAGTTGGCGGTTCATTCTGCTGTGGCGACCCCAGATTAATAAAGAGACTAAGCCGAAAAGAAAATTAACGAATGAATGAATTGTTGGTTTACAATCAAACGAACAAAATCCTGTTGCACTACTACACTTGATATAGGTGTTATTGTAAAAATAAAACAAGAAAACATATTAAATGAAAATCTGAAATATTTTTATGCCATACTTCAAGATGATTTAAGGATCAAAAATGTATTTTTTTAATAAATTGGTCTTATGCTTCATTTTTTCAGATTTTTCATAGTATATGTTTTATTTCCCGCACTATTACCATAAACAGACACATCAATCATTTGCTAGAGGTTGATATTTTAGAAGTTATGGGATGTGTTAAAAAAAATTGCATTGAGAGTGTTAACTAGTGACATTAAGACTTAAGAAATGCAATCTAAACAATTTTTCTCTTGGTGAGGTAGTTAAAGGGTTAAAGTGGTTTGTTCTGTAGACAATTAAAAAAAATATACTGCTTAAGGCAAATATTGACATTGAAATGGTTTAAATGGCTTAAATGGCTTTTATTCTAATCGAAATAAAACACATAATGTAGATTTCTCCTTAGGAAAAATATTAAAAGAAATACTGTGAAAAATTCCTTGCTCTGTTAAACATCATTTAATAAATGTTTGAAAGAGAAACAAAAATTCACAGGAGGGATATTAATTCTAACTTCAACTGTATAAAATCAATTCATCATAAAAATTGAAATCATAAACTGTAATATTGGGGGTTAGCACCATTTTTACCTTAAGTACTGAAGTCTTGTTTTGGAGCATGGTAAGCACCACTTTTGTAGTGATAATACTCACTTTTTTATAGTAAAATGAATAAGTGAGTGAGTGAGTAAGCGAGTGAGCGGGTGAGTAAGTGAGCGAGCTAGTGAGTGAGTGAGTGAAATAAGGCACATTTTGTTATTTGGGTACTTGGAAATGTTTAGCTTGGGCAGATGATTTTACCATCACTGTCATCATCAGAACGCACTTGCCCAGTACATTCAACATCTGGCTCACATTTGCAATGTCAACCACTTTCTGATGACTATTATTTGCAATGTCTTAAACATCTCTGTCAACTTACTAAATTCAGCATCAAGTGACAGTGACATAATTGATTGCATATGGTGATTGCTTTCTTATTCAAGACATTTTAAGTTTTGCTGATTACATCTTTATGCCTTTGGTAATTTTAAGAGAAACATCACATCACATAATAAGTGACTACGTTTACATGGACATCAGGTCTCTAATTATTTGCCTTAATCTGATTAAGATAATAATATGATCAAGGTGTTTACTTGAGTTGCTTTTTAAATGTTCTTTCATGATCCCGTTTTAATGTTATAGGATTTAATTAATGTCATCCTCGTTTCATCCAGAGTTTCATGTAATTTTGAGTATTTCATTTTGAATTTTCCGACTTTATCTGCAGTTTGGCACTTTCACTTTCATTCAGTAACATTTCATTCATGCCCCCGATGGCAAACAAGATATTGAATGTGAGTATAACTTGCTAGAGGAGTGTTGCTTTAATGAAATTTGATACGGCATGCCGTATGGAAAAAAAAACCTCAGGCAGGTGTCTGTGGTCCAGAGACTACAGTAGTGTCAAACAGTCGTGCGTACAGACTATACTGTCGCAAAATGCGAAAAAAATCCTGCACGATGGTAATAGTTTGATTAAGCTGTTTACATGTCTGTACTGCACTTCAGTAATGACACTAAATATTGACATACTCCAAATACCTTAATTCAGTTTCTGTTTAGTTCGATTATGATCTTCAGATTAAATTAATCCAATTAAATTAATCAAAAATTGCTGTTTACATGGTAGACTCTTAATCAGAGTATTTTCTTAATCATATTAAAATCTGATTATTGGTGTCCATGTAAACATACTCACTGTGACACTACCATCTTAAAAATAAAATATAAAAGTGCACCTAAAAATGAAAATTATTTTATCATTTACTCATCCCACACTTATTTTAAACCTGTTTAAGTTCTTCTGTTGAACACAAAGGAAGATATACTGAAAGATGTTGGAAAAACACAGCCATTGATTTCCATAGCATTCTTTTTTGTTCCTACTATGGATGTTTTTTTTTTCAACATTATTCAGAATATTTTATTATAGAACCACTTAAATGTGAGTAAATGTTGAGGATATTTTCATTTTAGATGAACTAACCCTTTAAATGAATTGCACTTTTTGAGTCATATTGATTTATACACTTTCAGAATTAAAGCTGTCATTGGGGCGGTATCATTTCTAAAGATATAAATTTTAAGTACATTTCGGCATTAAAATGCACCTTTGAGGTACCACTGTAGACTCTTTCGGTCAAAATATGTATCTTTTGAAAAGGTACTGCCCCATTGACATCTCCTATACCTTTATTTCTGAGAATGTAGTTGCATAGGGAAAATATATTTACACTATTACACACCATTGGTTGCTAGTGACCATATACACTTTATACAAAAAAGATAATTGTTGAATAAAAGCATTGTGTAATACTTTTACATGGAGTTTAGAATGTTCCTAATTAAACATTCTGAGAGTATAAAGCCCTATTGTCAACTGCAATGTGATCATAATCAAACTTTTTACCTAAAGTGTCACATTTGTCCCGTGCTCGACAGATGTCCTGCCTAAAAAAGAAAAGAAGAAAACAGGACTAGTTTAAGCAGTACTTACATACACAATTGATCTTACATTTGTGTATATGTTGTCCACATTATTGTCTACTTTCTGCTCTTGTGGCCTTGAAAAGTCAAACTTTTATTTAGCTTTCATCGCCTACACAAAGTATAAAGTTTCAGTGTTCAGTGAACGGCTCTAAATACATGTGGAGGGAGGACACATAACATCAACCATCTTTATCTATGCTAAGTATTCTACAACACAAGTGAGCAATAAAAAGGGGTAAGAAAGCATATGAATATTTCTCACCTTGTGATTAAGATGGCGGTGTCGTGATGTGAGGGATGGTTGTCATCAGGGTGATTTTGACTTTGCTGCCATATGCAGAAGTTTTTCAAAGTGGCTTGTGCATTGAAGGAGATAGTGGGTCCATCCTACAGGGGAATAGAGACAGATGTTACTGAAACATACATTTAGCCTTGTGGAAACGATTAGGGCTCGACTGTAAAGAACTGCTTAAGCACATTTAAAAGAGCTGTTAATTAAGACACTTCCTTTAAACCACACAAAGGGAACTCTTACCAGCTCATTCTTTATAATGACCAGCTTCACAATAACAATGTTAATCAGGTTTCCAATGCTGGGGTCCTTATAGATGGAGGAAACCTGAGCAAAGGAATACAGACAATTGGAATTCATTATCAAAGGATCTAATTACTTTACAACAGGGGCCTCAACTGTCAGCCTGAGAGATTTAGCTTTCAACAGTTTATCCTTACATCTGACCATTTTTGGCCCTTAATTGTATCCCATGGTACGGTTTCACAGCATGTTGTTATATATTGTAGTATACTTTTCAAAAGTTTGGGGTGAGTGTGAAATTATTTATTTTATTCCGCCCGGATGCATTAAACTGAACAAAAAAGCACTTACATTGCTGAAGAAGTACTGAGTGGTTATGGCTAGTGAAACTAAGCTGGATTGTTTTTAAACATTTGTAATTATGATAAGCGTTCCTTGAGTAGCAAATCAGCATATTAAAACAAATGCCAGAGGATTAGGTTACACCAAAGACTGGATGAAGCTAAAGTTTGCTGAAATTTTTGAATATATTGAAATAAAAATGACTTGTAAACAATGTAGTTGTAAATTGTAATAGTATTCAACGATTTTATAGTTTTAATCAAAGAAATGCAGCCTTGATGAGAATAACTAATTTCAAAAACATTAAAAAAATTATTTGGTTAAACGTTAACCAAAAGAGAACATTGCTTCATTTGTGTGATTCTCTCATTTGAGACCGTTGCAACTCAGGCTCATTCTGAAAACGTACCGCTACACATTTGTGTATTTTTGTATTTGTATTTTTGTATTGTATTTTTGACAAAAACATCCCAGGAGCTACTAAGTTTTTTTTTTTTTTTTTTTTTCGCGAATCCACCAGAGGCCACTGTGTATGCTTTTTTAGATCTCAAATTTTTTTCTCGAGTGCGATTCGTGCCTGCTGTTCTCTGGTAAATTCACCAGAGGCCACTGTCAACTGACTGTCAACTGACTGTTAATTGACAGACTGACTGACTGACTGACTGACTGACGGGCCGACAGACTAACCTACCCCTAACCTGCCCTCCTCCACATATTAGCTTCTGTTTTTGTCTTACCTGCTTTCTGGAATTGTTCTTCATCAAGCCGCCTTTCCACTGCAGATGACATTTGGACACGACTGTCAGAATATGCCTCCTTGTGGCAGTAGCACAAGATTTTCAGTGTTGTCGTGAACCATGGGAGAGAAGCTGATTCTCGTGGTGTCCGAAATAGCAAAAAGAGCATTTATTCTCTGTGTTCACTGTGGTTGAATGAATGAATGAATGAATACTAGAAACTCAGAGCACTAAAAAATTTGGAGTGAATGTGGAGACAACATAAAAAAATTAATACTCATTTATGAATAGATTTTTTTTAAAATAAAGACTGCTTTTCAGATTTAAAAAAATAAAAAATCCTATTTCTCATCTCGTGCGCACGGACCTGCTTGGACAACACTGGAATACATCACATCCAGTCGACCGGTCGCATATGGTCTAGTTGCAGGAGTTCAATTGTTTCAACGTATCCGCAACTCAAATCGGATCAGAATTTTCCACATACAGAGATTACCGGAAATCCAAGCAGCTCCTGGACTACTCGCCATTAGAAATGAATGACTTTCAGTCAATTCACTCAAAGCTTTAGACTTGAACCCTGTCATCGTGGTCAACTCCTCTCTTCATCTCAAGTCCGCTGATGTACATGGCGAGCTAACTGGACAAACTGGTAACAGCAGGAATGCCGTTCATAAGGAGGTAAGCGGTCAGCTTTTAAGCACAAACAAGAACAGAATCATATATCGTTTGTTTATGTACTTCTGGCTACATAATTTACAATCTCCAGAAATGTATATAGGGCTACGTTTTCAGAATAAGCCTATGTTGGACCCATGCTTTACAATAAAGTGTATTATGTGTAAATTTGTGTATCTTAATTGTAACTGAAAGGACAGCAACATGTACAGTCCAGTTCTGGCAGAGCAGTTTTTACATTGCAGCCTCAAAAAAGCTGACATTTTTCTCATTCACTAACTCCAATACACACAAACCTCTTTGATTTATCTTATTAAGTAGGGTTGAACACGCGACATTAACCTCAGCTGTTGAAAAAATGTTTCTTGGCCATTGAGAACTGGCCTGCGCTGCCAGATCCTGCTGAGAATGCAGCCTTTGCCAAGATCAAAATATAGGTCATCGAAGCTCCCAGCGAGTTTCAACTAAAAAGCATCTAAAGTATGCCGTGCATGCGACATACCTGATTTTATTTGTTTTATACTGATGTGCATCAAACCCTGTCAGAAATATTCACTTCACAACCTGACCTAAAGCAACGGACACAGACCCATTAAGACTATCGTTAACTGGCCGTAACTTACGATGGACATCAGGGTAAGAATGTAGTGCTGAAGGTTGCTTCCATGATGTTCCACCATCTTGCTGTCTGCCACAACCATGACTTCAACAAAACGGGGGTAGGAGAGGAAACGCTTTGATCTCCGGTGTGGCTTGGAGTCACTGCTTTCATTAGCGGAGTTGTGCTTGTTTTCTGAGAAGGGGAAGAGTCTGGAATTAAGAGTCTCCAGGTCGGACAGCATGCTGGAGGGCGACTTTCTCTTCAGTCTGTTCCTGTGTCTGCGGTTTGGCTCTGTATGTCCTGCAGATGAAGAAGAGAACAATGCATTTAAATGAATTTAAGTTATTTTATTACAAGAAAGTCAAATTTAGCCATGAGGGCTACTGCTTCCTTCATTATATGTCACAAGTTCACATCCAATGGTAACCATGGATGAATGTATTCATGATCATGTGTTCAGCTATGTAAAGAAATAAGAGACCACTTGAAAATGTTAAGTTTCTCTCTATTTACTTGATTTATTAGGTATGTGTCCGAGCAAATTGTTAATATTTGAGGTCACACTTTAATTTGATGGTCCGTTTGTTTATTTTAAGTTACATAGCGTCTACATTCCAACTAATTCTCATTAGATTATAAGTAGACTGTTAGTTTAGGGTTAGGGTTAGGGCTAGGGTTAGTGTAAGCTGACAGATAAAATGTCTGCTTAGCAGCAGTATCAACAGATATTAAGCAGACAGTCTTCTAACACTCAAATGGACCATCAAAAATAAAATGTTACCTTATTTGTTTATTCCAAGCTTTTCTTCCATATTTTAAATACAAATTCGTCACTGGCCTCTTTTTTGGCAAGAAAATTGAAATTTGTCAAAATAACAAATATCTTTGGTGATCAAAACTCATATTTTTGCTCTAAATGACAACATTAATGGTTACGCCCAATTTACACGAGGTGTCAGCGTTAAAGCTTCTCTATGAATTTTACTTTGAATGGGTGACGTCAAGGGTTGCCGAACTGAAATGTGGATCCGACTGCGATGCTTCAGTGACATTGCTCGCTGCAGAAGTTGGGGATTTCTCAACTACTAAAGCGCCAAAGGAAGCTTAGGGCAATCAGATCTCTTTATGCAAATATTCTTGCTCAGACAGAAGCCGATTGCGGACTAATTTTATTAGCTGACACTGCTATGATGATCGCGTCAGCCCCAACTTCAGACACACTCGGTCAAGCTTTGACATTAAAGCCCTGTGTGTATGCAATGTTAGTAGCCACTATTTTGTAACAAAGTAGTAAACTATGTTCTATAATAAATTAGTAAACTATTTCTGAAGAATGTAATGTAGCAAATTTTAAAAATGCATGTATTGAATAGCATGTATTTTAAAGGAATTTATTAGGTTTTTCAACCATTCAGCCAATCTCTGGGTCTGGTGGGAGCACTTATTGTATTGATCATTGAATCAGATTATACCATTAGCATTTAACTCAAAAATGACCAAAGGGTTTCAAGCTATAGTCTCATTCCAGCATAATAATCGGGAAAGTTCGCTGTAGTATCATGGTTGCAGCAGGTACAATGAAATTATGCTGTAAATTTCAACATGACTGTCTGATACAGAGAGAATATATGCTGATTGTGCTGCATAAGTTCACTGTGCCAACCATGGTATGGCAGCAACGTTCCTTGATTATTACATCAGCATGAGAGTATAGCCATATTGGCAAAGAAAATGTAAACTTTTTATTTTCTGCTGGTCTTAATACACAATGTGACTAGAGAAGAGTCAGTTTTAATCTTTTTTGTTTTAAGCAAGATGCAAATGGTCTAATCCAATTTAATAATTTATGCTAAGCTAAGCTAAAGCTCTCCCGCCAGAACTGGAAATAGTTTGATTAGGTTAAAAAACAGTAAAACTCAAGTGTTTAACTTTAGGGGAGTTGTAAAAATTAGTCAATGCTCCTTTAAATTAAACTTTGCAGTCTGACCTAAAGGTTAAATCCAGACGCAAGTGTTAAGTGTTAGTTTTCAGCTAACGCTTTTAGCTTAGTTTTATGGCAAAATAAAAGCAATAACAGGACACTCTAAACTCTCCTGAGCTTAAAATAGGACACAAATGCAACACAACCCCTACCTTCTACTCAATATTAAACAATAGATATTGATTTTGTACATAAATTGCTGAGAAAAGTGCTTTGTGAGAAAAGTGTGCCAGGTATCGACACAAATCCTGTTTTTATCGAAATGAACAAAAAGCAGGCCACAATGGAGCTTGCTTCCAATAAAAAATGAAGTCTAAAAAAAGTTCTCCTCCCAGCACTTTTTTGGGGCCAAACAGTTCACTTAAAAAACACAATACATTTTAAAACAAAGCTGCCGTTGACTGTTATTGATATACACCAGTGTGCATTAGCCCAATCCACATTTATTTTTGTTACATTGAATTTCCAAACACTTCAAACTGGCATTGCTTTACTTCAATGCAGTTCCCCACGTGGCTTTCATGGTATTGGGCCTCTTGAGTTTCCTTATCTTCAGGCCACAGGAAGTGCAAGAGTCAACAGGATTTTGTGGCAGTAAACTAAGATTGGAATGATACCAAGAACTTCCAAAATGATTTTTCCTGTTCCACTGGTTTTTACTCAATGACATATGAAAATAGAAAAGCAAAGGATGTAAAAGATACCATGAATAGCACTGTGAGTATTTAATTGTCAATGAGAGCAGTCTATTTCTGTGCCTGTAGTGGGGTTGTGCTGCATTCATGTTCATATTTGTATTTAGATATATTAATTATTAACTGTAAAGACTATGATGAATTATTACAACGCGGCATTTAAAAAAAAATCTTTAATATGAAAAGTTACAGTGATGAATGTTCCAGTACCGAATCTAGTAATTAATGTTTATATATATATATATATATATATATATATATATATATATATATATATATATATATATATATATATATGTATATGTTTGTCATCCAAAAATGTAAGGTAACACTTTTTAAGGTATGCGTTTTCCTGCTTACCTGAAGTTTCACATGCAGCGGAATCATCTACAGTCTTTTTTGAGGCATCTTTTCTGTACACGACGTGAGGTTTGATGTGTTCTTCTTCATAATGTTCACTATTGTAGCTATGAAGGGGCTCCACAAAAAACTCCCCTTCTGGTGACCTGAAAGTGCCAAGCTAAAACAAACAACAACACTGTTTAAATTGGTCCATGGCCAGTGCAATCTATGGACACATTCTGTGTGTGACTGTAAATTGCCCTTAAAACTTTCCCCCTAAGATTTTATTTACGCACAAATCCTAAGTGGCTGATGGAGTGATAGAGTAAACATACATTGCATGCATATCAGTGCACTGGCCTCTGGGGGGTAATGAACGCAGAATGCAGTTGATAACTATCAGAACATTGTGCTTCACTTACAAAGTATATTGTCTGGAAATGTGAATTTCATAAAACAAGCAAGAAGCATACTTGAAAAAATATTCTCCTTATCTTCAAGAAGAAACATGCTGAGCAGTTTTGAGGCTGATTATTATATTAGACTATTGATTGCTCTATATTTTAGACAAATTGTTTGTGTACACCAATTCATAAAAACTGGAAAACTTCATTTTCTTATAAAAAACACTTAAATTCTGCATAAGAACTTCTGTGCAGAATCTTTTTATGACATTCATTCATTTTCCTTCGGCCTATTTATCACCACAGCAGAATGAACTGCCAACTGTTCCAGCATATGTTTTACACAGCAGACCCAGCCTCAATCCAGTACTGGGAAACACCCATACACACTCTCGCATTTTTACACACACTCATACACTATGGCCAATTTTAATTTATTCAATTCACTTATAAACTTATATGTGTTTGGACTGTGGGGGAAACCTGAGCACCCATTGGAAACCCACCTAAACAGAGAGAACATGCAAACTCCACACAGAAATGCCAACTGACCCAGCCAGGATTCGAATCAGCAACCTTCTTGCTGTGAGATCAGCAACCTTCTTGCTGTGAGACGACAATGCTACCCACTGAGCCACTGTGCGGCTGCTTTTTATGACATCAAAATACCAAATATCATATATTTTTTGCTACAGGCACTGTATGCTAATGGGGATGGTTGATAAGAGGTTATCTGAGCAACCTAAAATTCCTGTTTAAACTCCAAAGAAAAAGAGACAAAATATAGATTTTTTTTTTTGCTTCACAATTACACTTTCTTTCATTCATTGTTTAATGTTGGTAGCATATTGGAGATTTTAAACCAACACATGGCTGAGCTCTTTGTTACAGTCGTTCATAATGACCGAGAACACACTAGACAGAAAATATGGGATCTTAATTAGAGATACAGATTTGTCCATATTCCAATATTTCTGTGAAAATATACAGCTCTCATGATAGCATACTTTAAAAAAATTACCTCCTAAAGGTCAAAGAATTGGGGGTTTGGTTGAAAAGACAAAAGGCTTATAGGACATATATTAAGTTTTATATAGATACCTAACAAGATAAGTTTAGATTCACAATCCTGTCAAGCACAATCCAGTCGAAACAATTCCCATTCATGTTAATGACTGAAACTATGCATTTTGCATGCCAGGCCAGTATTTGGCAATGTCATGTTGTAAATGTTGTAAATAAACACTGGTCCTATGCACTTGCATATAGTCTATGCATTCTTCTGCAGAATAAACATGCTTTAAAACAATGATGTGTTTGTATTTATTACTCTAGGATGACAAGAGCACTTTAAAAACACATTTAGAATGTTTACACTTTCAAAATAATGTGTGTAAATAAAATAAAAGTTTTCAATGCCACTTTATATTAACGAATATAACTAATATGTACTTATACTGAAATTAATAATTTGCTACAATGCACTTATTGTGTAAATACATGTTTTTACATTGTAGTTATGATTTATTAAATACCTACATGTAATTACATCTGTCATTAATTTGTGTAATTAAATTTGTAACTATACTGTTGTGCCAACTATAAAGTGGGACCAGTGTTGTGTAAATGCCCCCCCATATAAACTCAGATAAGATTATCTCCAGGTTATGTATAGCTTCAGCTTTTTAAAGCTCGCCAAAGCATATGCAGCTGAGAAACGTACTATTTCATCAAGCAATCCCTGAATCATGCAACAGCCGTTATCGTGAATAGGGACACATGAAATTACTTGATGTATTTCTAGAACTTTACTAGCCCTTGCCACTTTCTGACTACAGAAGAACCACCAAGTGTAAGTACAGGATTCGAAAGAACCAAAGTAGATCTCATGGCTAATTTTGATTTGTGAGAAAAACATTAAGTTTGGCGCAACATCACGTTCGCATCAACAGATGACATCTGACTCCCAAATATGGAGTCTCCTTTGACGTCAGCTCACTCCTGCTGCTAATGCCTCTGATGAATGTGCGTCACTCAACTCATAGAGCGCTATTTTGAAAGTTTGATGATTTCATGTTTGAGAAAAAACTTTATAAGTGATCCCGATTCGTTTCAAAAACGTTGCCCCGATTAACTTGCACCACCCTTCCATTAAAGCTCGTGCATAATTGTGTAGCCTAATCACGAACGAAAGTTTTTGAGAAGGCTAATTTTGCAAAGTTACCGAATGCGTCCTGCATTGCGTAAATACTGGTCATTGGATTTAGTTAATATCATCATAGAAATATATAATTTAACTTACCAAACCGGAGCAGAGGCTGATTACTGCAGTGTGCTCCTGCCCAGCGTTCACATGTCCTTTATAAAAGCAGTGCTGATACTCCGTGTCCTCCTCCTCCTCCCCCTCCACTGAATTATGACCTTCACTGGATGCTCCGAGTATCGTGACAGTGTAAACTGGCGCAATAAATCCAGACTCGAGAGTAAGGTTAAGGTAATAGTCCTGCCCAAAGGCAGATATTTGATAATAGGCGTGCGGCGAGGTCCAATGATGAGAGATGTTGGCGGTTGTTGGGTCGGTACTCCGCTTTCTCCTCTTGAAGTGCACGCCCGTTGGCAGTTGCTCACCGACTTCGTTCAATCTG
Organism: Danio rerio; assembly: GCF_052040795.2. Classification (NCBI taxonomy): domain Eukaryota; kingdom Metazoa; phylum Chordata; class Actinopteri; order Cypriniformes; family Danionidae; genus Danio; species Danio rerio. The sequence continues at coordinate 21,639,557 of NC_141031.1, read as the reverse complement.
GCCGGAGTTACAATCTCATACGCGCCAAACTCCTGTAATTTCGCTGAGGAAGGGAACGGAGATTGAATGGTAAAATTACATATAAGTAGGTCATGAATGTCATTTGCAATGCGATGAACTTTTCCAATGAGTGCTTACACAGCATTTCTAGAGAATAGCAAAATGGTTCATAAAGACAATTATATTTTTAAAGGAAGGATTGACAATCTAAAGAACTACAGTAGCCTATTTAGAGCATGAAAGTTTTTCATGGATGGCTCTATGTGTAGCCATTAAATGAAGAACTTCTACTTTAAATTGAAAAGACATTATAGGCATGTTTTGGTAACATTTAGAACATTTTTAAGGCAAACCGTGCATAAAACGTCGTATTTTGCGACGCATGGTAATATAAAGATAAATAGAAAGGTAACCGATTTGACAGTTTTACTGTCATTAAAAGAGAAACGCTAAGTCACAAGTGTTGATATTTCTATAAATATCTGTTTTAGTATCATTGTAACGTGGCTGACAATAAGAGAACGATAAACTAAACAAACTGACAAAAATGACACTTCATCGTCCATAAGGGTTCACTTGAATTAAATCTTCGCTTAAATGGGATTTTATACCACTGACTGTAACAGGGTTGATGACTTCAAGTTTTTTTTAAATAATTTATTTTGTCAACTGATATAGCCCATACTGTAAGTAAAAATGTACAAATCCTCATTAAACTGGACTTCATTCTAAGACTCCACATGGTAAATCAGGTGTCAGTCAGACTTCTGAAAGCATAACTCGAAATCTTCGACAGCGCGCTATGAACTGTTAGGAAAGTAAAGGAAAGTCATTCATTCTCCGCGCCTCAAAGTACTGAGTTGAATGAGAGTAAACGATCGTGAAAAGAGCACGTACCTTTTTCTGAACCTCGCAGTCTCCCCGTTGAAGCTAGTGCATTCATTAGATCAGAGAGTAATACTAAAAAACTAATTCCCCAGGAGAACAAAACCATGATTGTCCACGTTTAGAAAAGTGAATGCAAGCAAGCCCGAATACAGTATTCCGCTGTCCCTTGAAGCCGGGCTTTCGCCGCACGGTTGCTGCATCCAAAGCGTTTCTCCTCTACTTTACAGAAGTGACTTCCATGTCGCTAAACAAGCGCTCGGTCGGAGCTCTTGGTTTGCATGCATAATACCAGAAAGGGGGTCGATGCAACTGTGGTGGTCTCCAGTTTGCTGATTACTTTAGCCTACTTGGGCGTACTCTTAGAGACACCCCTCTCTCAGAAAGCCACTCCTGCCATATGTGTCGCTAATGTAGCGTGCAGACTAAACTTTTAAAATCACTGAACATGTTACTCATAATCATCACGCACACGTGCATTATGTTCGTAACTACTTCAGATTGTGCTGTTATGTTTGAACATTCAGTTGGATAAGTTAGATAAGCACACTGCCTCAGTCCAGAGATTATCTAATGTAATAATAACGTAACACGTAATAATACTGTATTAATACAATACTGGGGAAAAGGGCAATTTGGAAATTGGAACACTGACTTTTATCTTTGTCTTAAAAACACAATGTATTACTGCTAAAATCAACTGAGATTCTGAAAACACTTATTATAATGGAAACATCTTTTAATATTTATGTTATTGTTATTAGATTTTCTTCATATTTTGTGTATGTCCCAATTGTGTACTCAGAAAAGTCTATTTATTTGAGTTATGTGTTTTTCAGTGGCTGATATTAATTAATATTAGTGATAAGTAGGGCCAGACGGAATCTGCTGACATTTTTGCTATTTCTGCGCATAATTGTGTTAAAAATCTGCGGATTTATGCAGAATTATTTTGGGAGTATCATAACCAAAACCTTAACATATGAACTAAAAAGTAATACCTTTTTAACTTTGATTTAATGTTTACAATGCAAATCCAGTTAGATCCACTTTATTTGGTAAAAAAAGCAAGTCTCTCATATAATATATCTACCAAAAGACAGAAAATAATACTTTACAAACTGTTTTGTAAATAAATCACATGAATATGTTTATATTAGTTAATAATATTACTGTAATTAATTTAAACCTGGATAAATTTACATTTACGCACATTTACACAAGTAAATAAACAGAATCAATGTTGGGCTAAAAATCTGGATTTCTGTGCGTGCAGATTCCGTGTAGGCCTAAAGGTATACTGACTAACCCATGACAATAAGGGATGAAAGTGGCTGCTTTGGACCCCAAGAAATCAGAGGGGGCTTTTTTATATTGTCATCATTTAACCAGAGCCAACGTTAAGTCAGTCAGAAACTTGAGTGACTTAATCATTTATTAAACTGTATGATAGCAATGAACTTTTGTTTATTTATTAATAATTTGCCTAAATTCTGTTCAATCTGCTAGATTCAACTTTATGCAGATTATACTTATTTATTTTACTCATTTTGATCATTCATATATTCAGTCTTCTTTGCAGTTAGACTTTAATTCAAGAATGGTTTAATAAAAACAAACTTATACTAAATTAATAAAAAGTCTTGTAGTATGGTGTTTTTAAAAAAAATCTCAACAGTTTTATTTAGTAGACATAAATATAAGATTTAATGATCAGTCGCTAATTGTCTAATGTTGATTAGATTTTTAATATCTAGGTCTTTGGCCCGACACTGAACTGTCCTTTAAATCTCATATTGATTTTATAATTAAAAAGTCATATCGGTGTTTAGGTTCTCTTTATCGTTCTATTAATTGTTTTTCATTTCATGTAAGAAAAAAATGCTTTCTTAATCAATTTTCCCTATTATTGATTATGCTGATATTATTTTAAAACCTTTAAATACAGTCTTCAATTCTCTATGTAGGTTAAGATGTCTGTATAGAACCCATCATTGTATATTACACGAAACACTTAGTTTGCTTCAACCTAAGTTCCGCAGATAATATCATTGGTATTTGTTTCTTTTTAAGTGTGATTATTTTACTTTACCCTCTTATTTAGCGGCCACATACGTGGACAGCACATTTTAGCTCTTAAGTGGCTATCCTCTTAAGGCCCAAGGTGTTATTTTACATGCATTTTTTATTTCTCTTTGCTATTTGGGCTTATTGGAACCTAATTAGAATAAAAATCTAAGTATAATCTTTTGACATGATGTACTTTTAGAGAAAAATGATGTTCATTTGTGCGTGATCCAAATTTACATAAAGCACTTTTTCCTGACTGTTTTTTAATGCATATATAACAAATACATTTTTTAAACAAGTTTTGACTATCAGAGAGCAAAAAGGTTGTTTGCCCATTTTGGACAGTTAAAAATAGTGTTTGGGACTTCTCATATGCTGTAAACCAGTTGCAGGATGACACTGTATGTCTGTAACAAAATATAAAACATTCAAAGTATGTCAGCAGTTTTTTTTTCCATTTACCTCCTCATATTCTTTTTGACACACACAACAGAATTACTGTGGCCGTAAGTCCTTTCAATACAAAGCTCCTTCTGACTGAAACAATCTACCTTCTTTTAGTCTTTTCAGGACTTTTTATTTTATTTTTTATTTTTGGAAACAACTTGTAAATGTTATTAATATTGGTTCCAATTTAACTTTTGATGATATGTATTTGTTTGCTCAGGCTTTGTGGAAAGTGTTTCAGGTGAAGTGGTGCTGGTTGGTTGTTTGTTTGTTTGGTTAGCTGTATGTTTAATATGATGTGATGTACCCCCTCGAAAATGGCATGGTTCTTCTCTAAGAGCCATGCATGCCAATAAAAGGAGCTATCCCTTTCCATAAATTCAAATTCAAACTGAAACGAGTGACTACTTTCTTATTCTTTATAAATGTAGTGCTCTTTGCATTCTTTCTTTGCAAATGTACACATTTATTCATTATTAATTCAGAATTTGAATTAAACTTGTGTTTTAAATGCTGCAAAGGAGGTATGTAGTGTCCGTTCTGTGCAATTTCTTAGTAATAGTATATAATATATTATAGTAATAATATATTATATTTTGGATTCTTGCAAAGGTATTTGATATATTTTTATTAATTATTTATTGGCGACGCAGTGGCGCAGTAGGTAGTGCTGTCGCCTCACAGCAAGAAGGTCGCCTCGGCTCAGCTCAGTTGGCGTTTCTGTGTGGAGTTTGCATGTTCTCCCTTCAATCGCTTGGCTTTCCTCCGGGTGCTCTAGTTTTCCCACAGTCCAAATACATGTGGTACAGGTGAATTGGGTAAGCTAAATTGTCTGTAGTGTATGAGTGTGTGTATGAATAAGTGTGTGGAAGCTTTCCAGAGATGGGTTGCGGCTGGAAGGGCATCTGCTGCGTAAAAATGTGCTGGATAAGTTGGCGGTTCATTCTACTGTGGCGACCCCGGATTAATAAAGGGACTAAGCCGATAAGAAAAAAAAAATAATTATGTATTATTATTTCTTGACATTTCTTCCATTGAGATCCTAAAAGAAACTTAAATGTAGTCTTGTATGCTGAAATTAAGACTTTTTACCAATATACAAATAGAAAAAAACAAATGCCCCTTTGGATATTTGATAACTAATTAAGCATTGGCATAGATTAGCTGATTTTTAAAATCTTTTTAACATCTCAGGCTAATAAGCATTGCTTCATAAAGCGAAGGTATTCTCTATTTACAGTTACATTACCTTCTCTAAAGTGACTATAAATCTGGTGCTTCATGGGATTCATTGGGTTACAGATTTGGACAAAGCAAAGTACAAACAGTTTTCCATTACAGGTTTAGATGAAAGGAGTTGGAGATTCTATCTGCACTCTAGGATTTCCTGGAGTGAATATGGATTTTACTGTGCACCAGCTGTACGGCTCCTCAATGGAAAGCATGAATGAGGGAGAGAGAGAGCTTGACTGTAGTGTGTTGGGTTTGCAATCTTGTATCATCGGTGACCTCAAGTCACTGTAAACTTCACTTCCTCTTGGCTTTGATGAGACGATAAGAACTAGAAAGCTTGAATGGATGCTGAAAGTTGCCTTGAGTGTTCAAAGAAGGTTCAAGATCAGTCACTCAAAGTCTCTGAAATTTACCTAATTTACGTAACATATTCTTATCAGAAAAAAATGGGGTGGAGTGAAATATCAAAAAATTATGATTTAACTGATTACATGTTGTTAATTGATTGCCACACTTATTCGGATGTGTAGTGTGCTGGGTAAATTTGCAAGGAAAAAAATGACTCAGCGATTATTCAGAAATGTTTGTATGAAAGCATTTTTTTCTCACAGTAAGAAAGGAAAAATTTTGATATTTAAAGACAATAGGCCCTACACCCGGCGCAATAAGGTGCAAGACATGTTTAGCACGATTGGTTGCTATTTTCAGATTAGTGCAAGAGTAATGTTCACGTTTTGCGGCACGTTCGTTAAAAAGCAAATCCATTTGCAGCACTACTTATGGGTGTTTCGGTCTTAAAAGGAGATGTGTTAAGGAGCATTGCTAGCACGTTGCTATTTTGAGGACCACGCCATTGACCATTTAAAACCTAAAGTTAAGCTTTTTCAGTTTATTCATTTGCATTTGTATAATGTTATTATTATTATCATTATTTAGTAGTAGTAGTAGTAGTAATAGTAGTAGTAGTATTTATCATATGCATATTTATATTTGCTTTAATTAAAACAAGTTTAGATATTTCCACCTGTTATATTTTTGGGGTTTAAAGATGTTTGCATCACCATATGGGGCATAAGATTATGACAAGTGTTTAAATATATATTTTTTTAAACACTTTGTATTGTTCTTTTATTCATTTGCTGAAAATTAGAACTGAAGTTAGAAAGTTTTGAAACAAATCTTTTTGCTAAACTAAATTAAATATGTAGGCTAATGGATGTTGCGCACAACGCTGTTTCCTTCCACCACAAAAGTAAAGGAATAAAGAAAAGAGTAAAAGTAAAGTAAAAAGAAAGTAAAGAGGACAAATAGAGGAGACTCGTTGTTTATCATCTGCATATGGGCTGTTTAACTGTTTTCTTGCTAGTGAAGCTGTTAGTTTTTCAAAGACTGACTCTTAAAGGGAATGGGAGATGAGACTCTGATTGGACTCTGTTTAATGCCTGTTACATCCAAAACACACACATAACTCATTAAGAAAATAAGCACAACCCTGTTAGACCATGCGCCAGGGCAGAGCATATTTTCCCATCCTTAAATAGCAAGAGTGGATTTGGACATGCCCTTAATGCTTTTGTGCCATGCACTTAGTTAAAATAGAGCCCTTAACGTTCAGTCACATGACAAAAAAAGAGAACATTTTAAGAACTAAAATCACATAAAGTAAATTCACAAAGTTTTAGATATAAAGTAGCACTTGCAGGAAAAAAGTAGCTGCAATTAAGAAAAAATGACAATTGTGAGGAGAAGGTCCTATTTAAAAGAAATCATGACACGCACACAAAACATTGTGAAAGTCACAATTACAATAAACAATTTTGCACAACTGTAAGAAAAAATGCTCAGCCACAATAATGTAGCAATTACATTGGCAACATCACACTGTGAGATAAAGTTGCAAATAAAATAGGAAAACAAATCCCTGTGCGATAAAGTTATAATTACAACAAACAGTGACAATTATAAGTGAAGGTTATTTATAAACTAATTTTGAGAGGATCACATGACTATGATTGATCACGGCCCGGATCTGCATTTACTATGTATGATCCACCAATCAGACTATTACTAACCCACAATAAAGAGCCAGGGTTTCTCACTACAGTCACTCCACCATTCCCTTCATAGGGCAGCAAGATGTTTGAATCCACAACAGGATTGTGTTAATATTCACTGAGTAGCAGGTGTCCTGTGTAAGTAACACAGTTGCCTCATAGCAAGAACGTCACCGGTTCTAGTCCTTTAACAGGCCAGCTGCCTTTTCTGTGCAAAGTTAGCATGCTCCGGTTTCCTCCCACAATCTAAAAACATGCACTACAGGTTATTTGATCAAATTAGCACTACAGTCAAACTCTCATCCAGCAGCATATTTCTTTATAGCAATAATTTTCTGTCATCAAGGGGGAAGTTCTCGAGACCTACCTGAGCTCAAAGCTCCCCTCTGGACCTGCAAACGGGAATGAGCCCAGGGCTCAAGGACCTTTTGAGCTCAGGGCTCTCTCCCGGGACAGCATGCCAAACTTGCTTATAATCAATCATGAGCTAAGTGTGAACTCTTGAAAACACAATTATGTTAAATGTTCAATATTGGGTGAGATCTGAAATATAAACATTTACATTTCTCTATTTTGGGGCAACACGATGGCTCAGTGGTTAGCACAGTCACATCACAGCAAGTAGGTCGCTGGTTTGAGTCCCGCCCGGGCCAGTTGGCATTTCTGTGTGGAGTTTGCATGTTTTCCCTGTGTTGGCGTGGGTTTCCACTGGGTACTCCATTGTTCCCCAAAGTCTAAAGACATGCACTATAGGTAAATTTAAAATGGAATGAGAGAGAGTGTATGGGTGTTTCCCCATACTGGGTTGCAACTGGAAGGGCATCCGCTGTGCAAAACATATGCTGGATAAGTTGGCAGTTCATTCTGCTCTGGTGACCCTTGATGAATAAAGGGACTAAGATGAAAGAAAATTAATGAACTAATCAATTTATCTATTGTGCAGATAAAATGAGAAATTGTTTCATTCCTCTAAGGCAGAAACAGGGTTCCAGAGAAGTTTTCAACATGCCTTAAATGCCAGACAAAAATATTTTTAGGTCATAGACCACAATGGTCTCTGGATAGCGCAGTAGGTAATTAAGAAAATTTCCCACAATCTTTAAAAAAATTGTTCTTGGGAATCTAAAAAATCCCAGAAAGGGGGCAGGGGCGTAACATGTGCGTTTAGTCTTAATAAGCCTTTTAAATATCAAATGCAAAGCCAGGTCAAAGTGCTGACGGAGCTAAACTGAACATGGACATTTTCCAAGATCTAGAGCAGCTGCTTGGGGTCTTTTTCAAATCCTAGCACTTTCCAAATTGTATCCCGCTCCATGGAGTGGGAACGCTACAGTTAAGCAAAGCAGGGATCCATCAAGACGTGCAAACAGAGATTAGACAGCAGAGAATAGACTGATGAAACTTGTTAAGGTTGGAAAGACCTTTTCCATGCCGCTTCCTAACAAAGCCCATCTGTGTTCCTAAAACTTTTTTTTAAAAAGCCATTTGTTTAGATGTGCTTTTGACCAGGAATGGCTGCACTGAAACATTCCCATCTCAAAAGAGCATTTTACATGTGGTATCGCTGCTGTGACACTGACTATGTGAAAATACGTGGCTATCCAGATGGAGTCAAACTTTGATTAACATGAAACGTGACAGATGGTTTAAAAAAAAATAGAGGTTTTATTTTTGATCTGAGCCTTCATGGCATTGCATTACGGCTGTCTGACCCATCACCTCACATATCTTCTTGTGTCAAACATAAGGACAACATAGTGACCTAATCACTCTCAGCTGTGAGAGAAATTGAAAAAGATAACTCAGTGCCCAAACTGCTTAAGCCTGCATGCTGATATGAAGCAGCTGGACACAAAGAGAGAGAATGAGCTGAGCAAATGAACATGGAGGACCTACAGTGTTATCACTCGTCATTTCTTTGGCCTCACCTCGTGTATTACGTTTCTTGAACCAAACATCTAGTATCATGATGAACGATGACATGTTGAGAGAGTCATTGATAAAAGGGTCACAACATGGCATGATGCTTATGATTAAATGACTAGACTGCAGTGAGGGTTATTGTAACATACAGTACTGAATGTAATGTTCCTCACTTAATATCAGTGAGGCTTTTCATCTCCTTCTGGCCAGTTTATACCATATTTAATTTATTTCATGGTCAACACATAAGTTAAGCTTAACCAAAAATATTTATGGTATAATGACAACCAAAACTTTTAGCTTGTTACTCATATTAACACTACAGTAAGGGATTCGTAACAGAAAATAAATGGGGCCAGTTTTTGGAGGATTTAAAGCACTAGTTCACTCAAAAATGAAGGTTCTGTTTTTAATTTACTCACCCTCATGTCATTCCCTGAGACCTTCGTTCATCTTAGGAACACAAATAAAGAGTTTTAGATTAAATCCGAGAGGTCTCTCATTCTCTATAGACACAGATAGTCCCAAGGTGTTCAAGGTCTTGAAAAATAACATAACACTGTGAGTCACTTCAGAGGTTCAACTAATCATACGAAGTTCCAGGAACCGATTTGTGCATTAAAAAAACTGTAAAAATGACTTTTTGGCTTATGTCTTCTGTATCATATTAGTGTACGTGTTTACTACATGCAATACGACACCAGCACTTCCGATGAACTGTCTTTATATTATAAAATTGCCACATTTGGGGCCAATTTTATCATATCTACCGATAACATATCTACCGATACCAAAACCTGATACAATACTTCTATAATACATTAAAAATAATAAAGAAGAGCAAAGAAACAGATCCAGGATGTTCATTCAACAACTATGTTAACAAACAGAGCACTTCTGTGAGGTAGCTTGAACAATCAAGTAATAAAAAACATCAATTCTTCACTTTTGGACTATAGTGCAACAGTTAATATTAAAAAAATCTAATATAAAAAAAAATAGCACCTCAACTTAATACCTGGCAGGCAATCCCAAGTTTACATATCTCACAGCTTGATACATCAATGTTGTCTTCATCAACTTTATAATACCTCCAAACTGCAGACATACCCGCGCTTTCTGCTTCAAGCTGCATCTGTGTTCTGCTTTGCCGGCATTTAACCAATGGAGTCTTTGCAACAAAGTGATGTCATGCCACACGCGTGGCTTTTTCTGTGTGTTAAGAAAGAGGTCTAACTCTGTGCCACTGCATATACAGTATATGTTAAACAATAAACAACTATATACAGTTAAAGTCAGAATTATTAGCCCCCTTTGAATTAAAAAAAAAATAAATCAATTATAAGAAATGAGTTATTAAAACTATTCTGTTTATAAATGTGTTGAAAAAAATCTTCTCTCCGTTGAACAAAAATGGGAAAAAAATAAATAAGCAATTTAATAATTCAGGGGGGCTAATAATTCTCACTTCTACCATATATATATTCAAGTCCCGATCGGGAGGTAAATTCTGATTGTGTTCGAGGTTGAAATCGTGCGATTGGACTCGATTTCCGATCATATGATCAGATCTGGGCATTCCTGTTGAAAATAGTCATTAGTCAAATCAAGCTTTCACTGGAAGTTTATCATTGGGTAAAAACTGTGCATAGAGCCCATTAGGACACAGAAGTGTTCTTGGAACTTTGAGATCACAGTTGAAGACACATGCATTGTTTAGACAGTGACATTATTTTGGACCCTGTTTTGGAGTTTGAATGTATTAGGACTATTGCTATCTATGGTGGATGAGGGAGCTCTCAGATTTAATCTAAAATAATTTCATTATTTTCCGAAGATGAACAAAAGTCTCAGGGAATTGGATGAGTAATTAATAATTTTTTTTGTTTGAACTTAACAATTAAAAGCAAGAAAGAAACTTGAAAAGATACGGTAACACTTTACTTTCATCCGTTAAGTCATTGTTTATTTGGTAACAAATTTTAAGCTGTGGGTTACACTTTACATTAAGTTTTCATTTGTTAATGCTAGTTAATTTTTTTTACTAACTATGTTTTTTACTAAACGAATTTTAATAATGCAAGTTTAATATTTATTATTGCATTATTAAATCCAAGTTCATGCTTGTTAACGGGCGAAGCAGTGGCGCACGCAGTAGATAGTGATGTCGCCTCACAGCAAGAAGGTCACTAGTTTGAGCCTTGGCTGGGTCAGTTGGCATTTTTGTGTGGAGTTTGCATGTTCTCCCCACATTCACGTGGGTTTCCTCCGGATGCTCTGGTTTCCCCCACAAGTCCAAAGACATGCCTTTCAGGTAAATTGGGTAAGCTAAAGTTGTCCGTAGTGTATGTGTGTGAATGGGAGAGTGTAAGTGTTTCCCAGTGATGGGTTGCAGCTGGAACGGTATTCACTGCGTGAAACATGTGCTGGTTAAGTTGGCGGTTCATTCAGCTGTGGCGACCCCAGATTAAAAAAGGGACTAAGCCAAAAAGAAAATGAATGAATGAAGATATTCAGCATCTGGTAAGATATAAGGATCTGTTGCACATCAAATCATCACACTATCTGTAAAATCTCACTCATACTGAGACACTACATGCTGCACTTCATTTTAGAAATGTTATCCAACAGCACTAAATAGTTTTTATTTATATAAAAAAGCAAAACAACTGGCAAGTAATGTAACTGGTCTTCAGCCAAACAGCATTTAGTATTGGCAAGAAAGACGACCGCTGCAAGCTTACTCATTATCTCTGCATGAGTCATGCCAGATATCTGATATAAAGGGTAATATCAATGATTCCTTTGCAGTGTCATCTATCCACAATTTTTTTTTTTTTAAAGAAATGACCTTAAGCAGCAAATTACATACTGAGTCTTTAAAACAAATGACTATTTTAACATTTACATATTGCTTCCATTTACTTCCAACATAACTGCCTCAATTTAAAAAGAAAACAAGGGTGAGTCTAGATTTTTGTGGTAATCAGCATCATCCCACAAGGGCTGTCAGTTAAATTGAACTTGTATTAACTATTCCTTTAATCATAGTTTCTAAGAGGCCAATCAGATTATGTCTCATCATTTCTTACAGACTGGAAAACTCTTTGTCCAAACTGTACATCTTTACATCAAAGCCATGCGCCTGTAGGAGGAGGAACCATGGGGAAAATGTGCCTGGCCCCTCCAGATGCAGTGGCCTGGCCTTTTGTCATATCATATATAGCTTAGAATTCTGGGTCACAAACTCTATTCTCTGGTTGTCACAGGGATGAGAATGGCCAGGCCAGAGTCCTGCTGACAGGAGCTCGGAAACCCGGGACTGACTGTGACTTCAGCCACTCAGCGTCTGACAGGATCGCAGCGGTGCACGCCGGGGCCCCCGCTGGAGGAAAACGGCAGCCCAAATTACCTCTACGCTCCTGTGTGTGAACGTGAGCATTCATTGAAAAGAGACCAAAGGGAGGGGGAGAAACGGCACTGAAAGAAAGACCTGCTGAGAGAAATCCTCTTGATTTATTAGGAAAAAAAACACAAGCTTCCATCCAAATGTAGTCGGAATACAGTCGACCTGGCTGAGCTTCAAGACATCCGCGGTAGTGATGATATTAGCCTTCGTTCCTTACAGACAGCATAAATTGTAACTTGGCTGTCTGAACATGAGAAGATTAGTCATCTTTTGTAAAAATGGTGCAGAGGCAGTGCTTCCAATCACTGTGATTGACAGCTTTTCAGTACAAAACATCAAAAGCTGTTGTTGCGCGTCAGATGATCCAACAATCATAGATGGAAAGTTTGTGGGAAATGTAATTTATAATTGCAGTGCAGTAGAGCTCCTGGCACAATCTGAGAAAAACTTTCCTCATTAGTCCATACCTAAACTATTTTCAAACCACAACAAACTATCAAAAAAGGCTTATCCTTTTTTGTATCATTACTATTATTTACTTTATTTAAATGTCAGAATTTGTCCAAAGTTTGTCCAAGTTTGTAGCTACATTTTAAGAAAAACAAAACTAAAGATGTTTGATGGTGTTTTATAATTAATCAGTTCATATTCTGCAAAATCTTCGTTAAAAGAAGCCCTGGAAAGTTGAAATCTGCCATTATAAATGTTCAAAATGAAGAACATTGTCATAAATTTTCTCTTTCTTTCCCAGGATTAATGACATTCTGGCCACAGATTGTCTTTTGTGTATGCTTCAGTTGTGAACTGGATGGCTGGAGAAGTACAGGAAATATCAAATGACAACGGGCTGAAACTCCTATACTTGTATACCCTGAAACACTCATTCCTCAGGAAAAGGCAAGTGAAGCACAGCACTTTATTAAACAGCAAATCCTTGTTTGGGGCCATAAACATTGTATGAAACTCTGAAAAACATGTTTCATAAGCTTAGTCAGCAATAAAAGGAATGCAGCTCTGATTAAACCAAACACAAAATTGGAAGATGTTGCGCACTGACTTTAGTATACAACAGTATCATTCATTTTCCTTCGGCTTAGTCCCTTATTTATCAGGGGTTGCCACAGCAGAATGAACCACTAACTATTACAGCACATGCTTTACACACCAAATGCCCTACCAGCTGCAACCCAGTACTGGGAAACACCCATACACCCTCACATTTACACACACTCATACACTCTGGCCAATGTTTACAATTCACCTATAAAGTATGCCTTTGGACTGTGGGGAAAACTGGAACACATGGGTGACAGTGCCAACCACTGAGCCATACTGCAGTATATTACTTTTAATACTACTGTCTTCAGAAAGGCACTGGAAAGCAGTCTACAGACTAAAACTTGCTTTTCAGAATCTCAAAATCCAAAGAAGAGTCTAAAGCACAGTATTTTAAATGTTCTCACAAAAACCGAGTATTAGAAGAAGTCATCTGGGAAGTTCTTATGTGTCAAAGGTCAACATGTTGCATGTGAAAGACTAGCACAGGCCAGGGTTTTAGAGACATATTACTAACACTGTTGTTGCACCAGCTATGACATCTTCTATTATTTCATGCAGTCAAAATGAGCTGTAGGCCAAAAGCACTTTCTGTTTGTTTCTCACATTTTCAACAGTCTCTGTTTAATTCAGTCAGGGCTGTTCATACTCCACACTATTATTAACGGACCAAGTGGACCAAGTATCAATTTAGGTACAAACTGTTTGTAATATTATGACTTTATATGTCCTGTTACCTTTCAGTTGAAAGTAAGCAGACTGCACGTAATATTTTAAAGTTCCTGCATCATCAAAGTTATGTGAGATAGCCTATTGTTACTATGCAGCAAAACGAATCGTCATTGAAGAGCTCCAGACAGACTTGTTTTCTATAAGTGAATTACTAAAAAATTGGTTTAGCTGATTTATACTATGCACCCTGAATGTGCAGCACTATTACATTTGCAGTTTTATGATGTGCAGTATCACATTTAGAATCTGTGGATTTAGAGGGAGACTAAAACAGTTTACATCAGTGGTTCTCAATCCTGGTCCTTGTGACTTTCACACTGCTCATTTTGCAGGTCTCTTTTGTTTACCACACCAGATTTAGATATCCAGCTCACTAAAAGAGAGCTCCAAAACGAAACTGGCTGCGTCCGAAACCACCTACTACTCAGTAGGTACTGCATATGAATTTAAATCCACTACTCGGCTGTTAGAATAGTACGTTCGATACAGTATGAATGCGAGTAGTATGAATGGAACTCGGACGTACTACATCTGCCATTTTGTCATGATCATGTGATCTACTCGCATGAGTTGCATCGCTTTACTCACATTCATGAATTTTCTCTCTGGGCATCAAGGGATAGCGGAGTGTCCATCTGATGCACACTTCAGAATCTCGCCAAAAGTAACAGGTACTTCTCACATTCAGATTTTTCAAATTCCGTGAATTCGGACATACATCTCGGCTCACATTTTAGCGTAATATAAAGTATGGATGTATGCGATTTTGGACACAGCCTCCGTGTTCAGATCGACATGTCGCCTACATAGAGTTCACTGCTCTCTACCCCTTTACCCCCAAAGAGGTACTCAAGTAAACTTATTTTATAGCTACTTCTGTCATGACAAGTCTCAGGATTTAGTATGGTAATGAATATGTACATGGCAATGTTGACATGTTTATTCTTGGCAGTATAGATCTGCTATGCTGCTGCTGCTGCTTTGATTATAATGGCAGAGCAAGTACCGAGACCTGCTACTGACACTATATACACAGATATGCTGTCTGAGAATATAACTTTTGCTTTTGCAAACATAATATATATGTAACCTGCTTAGCAGGTCTAAACACAGGTGGAGCTGGCGTGGCAGAGAGTCTCATGATGTAAACACGCTCTAGTTGAATAGCATAGAATGATACAGGCTACATCCATGTTCGCATACTTCCATACTATATAGTAAACAGTACGTGAGCAAAGTAGTATGTCTGAATTCACAGAATTCGATAATCAGTATGCGAGAAGTACCCGGATGACCTACTACTTCCGGCGAGATTCATATGTGTGCATCTGATGCACGCTGCGCTATCCCATGATGCACCACAAAAGAATTCATGAATGGGAGTAAGCTCACATTCATACTGTATAGAACATACTTTTCTAACGGCCTAGTAGTACACTTCAATTTAAATGCAGTACCTACTGAGCAGTAGGCGGTTTCGACCACAGAGCATTAACAAAAATGAGAAGCAAGCTCATTGGCTACTGAGGTGAAAGCAACCAGTCTCCTACACCATGTAGTTGATAACGCAGAAGCCGATTAGGTGACTTATCAGCCAGCATGCACATGGAATTGCATGGCAAAAATTGCATTCAGTAAAGTACAATTCCTGAGAAAAACTAAACAATTAGTAATTTTAATATTTGTAATTTGTACTGCCCCACCAGGTTGGCCCTATGGAGAGGCAAACGTTTTTTTTAATTATTATTCATGATGTGCAGAACTGCAGAAAAACAATCCTTTATTGATTAATAATATGCGCTTGTCAATATCATTTTTGTAAAAAGAAAGACAATTTGTTGGGATCATACTGCCTCATTGTGTTTGTTTTACCTAAAATGCAGTTTAACATGCGTAAAGCATGTTTTTGCAGTTTCACAAAATGTATGCTTATTTCCATTGAGCCTGTGTTGCATTAAATGGGTGACTCTTTATGAGTGTCCCTGAATCACTCATTCAGCTGATTCATTCAAACACATAGTTCCTTGTCCCTGACCCAAATGGCCAATCATATGGGTGTAATATCCATCATTTCCAATTTTAGAAGGGTGCTTACGAGTCGCCCCTTTGTGAGGCAGTGATTTGTTCCTAAATAAATTAGTGCTGTTGAATGAATCGCTTGAATTGAATAAAGAGACACTAATTTCATTTCTGAATGGCCCCGTCCCAAATTCATTTAACTTAGAAGAAGTTTTCACCCTTTCACCCTTGATGCACACTTCTTCCAAGTCCACATTTCTAATTCAGTTCAAACAACTGATGCAACAGCACTAATTTATTAAGGAACTAAACCACTGCCATGCTACATGCAACAGTCATTTCATCTTTTCATTGGTAGAGCAAAAAGAAACAAAGTGACTGTGTCTAGCTCATTGAACGATTGTACAAAACAATCTCAAAGTCTTAATAGACTTAAAAAGGTAGTGTATTCATATACACTACCATCACTTGATATAACATAAATGCTTTTATTTCAAGACAAAGAGATTTTTCTGTCCTAATTTGTTGTCACAGTCACTGCTTAACAAAGAGCGCAGTTTAGGCATGTTGCATTCATGTGGCTGTGCACCTATTCATTATAAGACTTTGCATCTGGCCTGAAGAAATTGTTTAGGACAGGTAATTATCAACGATCAGGGCGAAGGAGAAATTCCACAAATAATGCCATTGTAATGAGGCCTTGAAACTTGGCAGGAAATCAAAGAGCAAATAGTTGCTTACCCCATAATTCAGTTGACCCACCTAGTTCAAAAATAGTTCCTTAATATATTCAGCCCTTAAATTTTGCTGCTCACACTATATACTGCCAATACTAGAAAAAAAATGCTTAGCCATCTTAAATTGAAGGCAGATTCTCTCTTGCAGCGCACCACATATAGTCAGTCAATGAGACATCCTACAAGGCTTCAATTTCTTTTCAGCTTTATTTTAACTCTTTTACAAGGGTACACTGGTGTTTCTCCTTTGTAGTTAGCACACCAAATGCTATGCCAAATCCCTTCTGGGCTTGCGGTTTCCTGCGACTATCCATCTGTACAAGCACTGCAAAGGACTCGAAAGGAAAACACAGATGAACTGATGCAAATTTGAGCTGCAACGATAAGTTTCATGTCCCAGGGACATTCACTTGATTGGGCTGCACATCAGCCTTTGTGCACAGTATCTTATCACATGCAAACATTTTTTTCTCTCTTTTTTTTTTTTTGAAGTCTCCAAAAATTGTAATTTTGTGTCTATAGAGAGGTAAAACGTTGCATAAGAAAAGTTCAAGTACCCTAATGACCTACTTATCTATGTTTGAAGGAGGGGGCAGAAAATGAGAGGAGATGTGAGCTCAACGGAAGCTACTGTAACTGATAAAACCATGAAAAAGGAAATGTTCTGTTTTATTACTCGCTGTTATCAAAGCTGCAAAAAGGAAGTTGTACGTTCTCATGGCCATCATGCGTAGTCTTGCTTTACTTCAGTTCCAGTGACTGGACCTGGAAGAAAATAGATGGAAGGATGCCAGCTATGGAACATTCATTGATTCATTTATTCATTTTCCTTCGGCCATAGACTCTTTTCAGAGGTCGCCACATCGGAATGAACCAACAACTAATTCAGCATATGTTTTACTCGGTGGATGCCCTTCCAGCCGGAACCTAGCACTGGGAAACACCCATACATACTCAATCACACACACTCATACACTATAGACAATTTAGCCTACCTAATTCACTTATAGCATCTTATATGTCTTTGGACTGTGGGGGAAATCGGAGCACCCAGAGTAAACCTTCGCCAACACCGGAAGAACATGCAAACTCCACACAGAAATGTCAACTGGCACAGCTGACAGTGACAGTGCAAACTACTGAACCCCGTTGTGTTAAAAAAAGCTCACTATAAAATATGCAATCCATATAAAATAACATGCAAACTGAAGCGTATATGGACCTCATGTACTTCTGCAACTCTTTTCAATAATGCTGGATCATGAATGTAGGGAATTAACTGCTATTCAGGAACTGAAGTTGGGTGATCTGGGTTGCATTTTAGCAGGCCATTCTTCCAAAGCAACCAAAAATGGTCCTATTTAACTAAAAGGGTTTGTCTTATGCTCTAAAAAGATTTTAAACTATGGTGAATGACAGATAAGGGCATTTTTAAATAGATTTTCAACACTATTAACCTGTAAAAACTAGATGATTCAGACAGTCCACCAGACCACACAATTAAATTCCATGTAAATATATTTGTATTTCATTTGTCAAAACACTCGCATCCCTCTAATTGCAGGTTGAGTTGTGAGATCTAATGTGTACAGATTTTTGATTCAATAACAAGTACTTCTGTCTTGATTAAGTTTAGAAGAACGTTGTTAGCTCAGGTTTGATTGAAATTATTATTTGTAAAGCAGTGACAGTTAATTTCATGCCTTCCAATGTCTCTCAAGGGCAGCTTGTATTTTAAAAATATAAAGGGTCCTAAGACAGACCCTTGAGGCACTCCATACCACACTGACATTAGTTATTAAACAGTACTTGACAGTTGTCCAATAGCATCTACATAGTGGTAATGATCAGATAGGTATGATTCAAATCATAAAGCCTGTCCCCGGATACCTCTGTAGAGGCAAATTAAAAGCATCACTGAGATCTAGTTAGACATAGCTAGACGCAGCCTTGGTCAGCAGCTTAAGAGTATGTTGTTGGTGATTTCAACACATTTGCTCACTGAAGCAATTTTACAGATCAGTTAAAAAAACAACAACAGAAAATTTGCATTTTTTATGAAAATTGCACTTGTACTGTTGCCATATTTCTAGAAATCAATATACTCAATTTTTGTGACTTGTTGATGGCAGCCAAGTTTCATCTATAAAAGCTTCCAGTTGACAAAACTCGGTTGCTTTCAATGGCTATTGCAAAAATCCCATTGGAGCAGTTTGATATTTTTGATGTGGGATTTGGTAGTTACTGACTCATAATTAAGGATGTCTGGATGAAACATTACCTCCCAGGTGATTGGCCCGGCCCGGCCCAATAAAAGCCTTGGCTTGCACTGGCCCAACAGTGGAAATGCTGGAAATGGAAAATGTTGTGACAAGCTTCAAATCAGGCCAAAAATCTTCATATATTTTGGCCAGTCATTCGTGTTTCAGGGCCTTAAAAACCAAAACTTTTGAAATCATTATTATCTTTGAAAACAGTGAAGATGAATATTACATGTTTATTGTGTAGACATGCATAAGAACAAAAGTCCAATGGCAGGACTGTGTGTGCAAAGTTGAGTAGTTTCTTTTAAAAGTGACTGGTCTAGCATGCACATTACATGGTCTAGCATGTTTGAGTATCTGGAATCTGAGATTTACAATAAATCAAAATTTTGTGAAAATCACATTTAAAAGTTCTTAGCAATACACATTACTAATTATTTTTGTGTTTGTTGACAATGTTGTCCTCTGTACAGGTTGTAAAGGAAAAACTTTTATTTTTTCAGTACATCTTTTTTCTGTAAACATATTTTAAGCACCTGTTAGTAATGATTTTAATGAGTGCAGCTGCCAAAATCTGTTAATTATAATGAAGTGTTTGCATGTTTCATGTATTTTGATGCACACAGTGGGGAATCTTTACAAATGAATTGCATTCTATGAAAGATCAGTGAAGTGTATAGTCTTGAGCTGTGCTGAATCACAAGATAATTGTGGTCATTTTGTTATAAAGCGAGTATATTAACTAGCTGCACATGCTAAGAGCTTTTAATGGATGTCACCGGCATTGGAGTTTATTCATGCTGTGAAAAAGACAATAATGATTGTAAATGTCAGCCTTTGAACTCAGAATCGCCATTTCCGCTTTAAGAACACTGCATGCAAAATGTTTGGTTTTTGCTCCTAAATTACATACCCCATAATTTTGTTATTCTTAGTCCAAATTGAGAATTTATTTGAAAGCCACAGGAAAACAATCCTAGTTGGGAAGAAAATAGCTTAAATGTTTTATGCAATTCTCCTTTCCACATATCCCTGTCTCGTTCTGGAAGTAATGAGAAAGGGAAACTCAAAGAAGCATATAATTAAATTAAAACATTTATTTCATTCAAACAGCAACTGAAGTAATTCTACAGAGATAATAGAGGGAGTAATTGCTTGAATTTAGCAATTATGTGTTCAACTGAACAAAAGTGACTGTAAAAACTGTAATAAAGACAGTTTAGTTTATAATGTTAAAAATATTTCTTTCAAATAATTTGTTGTTTCTAACTTTCTTTTCACCAATGAGTCAACGTCAACAACAACAACAACAACAACAACAACAACAACAACAACAACAACAACAACAACAACAACAACAACAACAACAATAACAACAACAACAACAACAATTATCAAGAAGTGTTAGAGAAATTTTGTTTTCAAGCTTATGTTAAAAAGAAATAGTAGAATATAGAATAATTACTGAAGAACCATGGGACACTAACACTGGAATAATGATGCAGAGGATTACAGAAATCATTTATTCATTCATTTTTCTTCGGCTTTGTCGCATTATTCATCAGGGGTCACCACAGTGGAAAGAACCGCCAACTTATCCAGCATATGTATTAAACAGCGGATGACATTTCAGCTGCAACCCAGTACTGGGAAACATCCATACACAATTATTTACACATGTACACTACAGCCAATTTAGTCTATTCAACTCACCTAAAGCGCATGTCTTTGGATTTTGGGTGAAACCCGGGGAAAACATGCAAACACCACAGCCGGGACTTGAACCAGCGACCTTCTTGCTGTGAGGCGACAGTGCTACCCACTGAGCCACCATGTTGCCCTTACAGAAATATATATATATATATATATATATATATATATATATATATATATATATATATATATATATATATATATATATATATATATATATATATATATATATATATATATATATATATATATATATATATATATATATATATATATAAACCCTTAACCACACAGTAAATGAATGAACAACTTTTTCTATTTGAGTATCTAAAATCTCATTATTAAAAAAAAACAAAAAACTAAATATTGCAAAAAATCACCTTTAAAGTTAAACAAATTAAGTTCTTAGCAATGCACTTTACATAACATTCGAATTATTTTTGGCATAAAGTAAAAAAAAAAAAAGTATGTAATTTTGACCAACAGCCAAAAATATGCTTGTCCAACATAAGACCAGGGTTACACACACTACCAGTCAAAAAAAAAAAAAAAAAATTTTTTTTAAAGAAGATTATAATGTTTATCAAGGCGGCATTTATTAAATGTAATTTAAAAAAAAAAACTATTTATTCAAATTTAAAAAAACTGCTATTTTATTGTATGTAGTTTTAAATTAAACGATTACTCTATTCATTATTGCTTTTATTACTATTACAATTATTAATAGTAATATTAACATTATTATTCATATTAATAATAAAAATAATAATAAAAAAGAATCTAAAGGATCATGTGATTCTGAAAACTGGAGTAATGAAGGTGAAAATTCATCTTTAAAATTAAGTTGAAAAAGTTATTTTATAGTGCAATTTTACAATTTGTACTGTATTTTTAATTAAATAAATGCAGTCTTGGTGTGCAGAATAAGCTTATTTTAAAACATTTAAAAATCCTATAGGACCCCAAACCATTGACCGGTAGTGTATGTTTTATTATTTATCACATAGTGTATTTGTAATTGCAGTTCTCTTTTGTTCTTCTCTTATGTTCAACTCTATATAATAAAAACCTAAACAAACACTGCTAAATATTTATCATTCAGTATCATCATTCTCATTCATGTTTATAGAGCAGATTGTTGTAGAGTGGGTTGTGAAACCCTACTGGGAATGTGACAACCACCCACCCACCCATCCTGCCAAATGAATGAGTGTCTAATAGGAGATTTTATCCAACACTGGAAACTTCCAAAGTCTAATCCACCAAGATTCTGAGCTCACAGTTTACCTATCAAGCTTGTCTTTCTTTACTTTTTTGGCAGAGCTGTGTTTGTTACTGTAGCGAGGGTTTCTCAGTAGGTCATAAAGTGCATGTTTAATCTTGAGGGACTTCCAGATGTGCAGCTCAGCTCTCGAGGAAGCAACTTTAGTTGTTTACAATTATTTTTGACTTCCTTCTCATCTTCAAGTTTATAGAAATATCATCCCGATGGTCTGAACAGTCAGTCTTTGTGGCTTGTTTAAATTAATTAAAGCATACACTCTATGAGACATACCTGAAGTAACTTGCTGTCTGGATTCTCAAAAGAGGCCACAGGCAACATTTAATTGCGATACATTTTTTTATGAGAGCTGCGCTTAAATATAATGTTCTATGATCACTATACCATTCAAGCAATTTACAATGAAATGATGCTGCTTTTTAGCGGTCTGGTCAAAGCTTGACTTTGTGCCTCATAAAAAGCGAGCTGACTGGGTAACAGTTATAGAGAAAAGCAAAGTGCTCCATAAATAAAATGGGAATTACTGCATTT
Source organism: Danio rerio (assembly GCF_052040795.2). Classification (NCBI taxonomy): domain Eukaryota; kingdom Metazoa; phylum Chordata; class Actinopteri; order Cypriniformes; family Danionidae; genus Danio; species Danio rerio. Next base: position 21,617,202 of record NC_141031.1, on the reverse strand, counting down.
AGTGGAATTTGACCTATTTAACCTCTTTCAAACAACACAGTTTCTTGTTTTTCAAACAGAACAATAAAAAGCATCTGGTTGAGCACATTTATGAAACCCTATGGAAAATCAACCCAACTGTAACCTTTACAGAAGAGAAGGGAAAAGATAAGTGCTTAGTTTGCAATCTCCCAAAACAGAGTGTAATGTTGGCCATGGGCCAACTGCTTGAATTATCATTGTGTACAAAAGAATAAAAAAAGAAGGCAACGTTCCAAAATATTATTTGATACACCATGAGTAAAGGTACCAGATAACGCCATGTGGATTTTCTGTAAGAGCTATTTTCACAACACTTTTTAAATGATGCCAGGGATATTATGGCAAGCCATTTTAACATTTTTCTAGAACTTTTTACATACATTTTTTCCAATTAAATACTTGTACTTCTTAGGGTTGGGCGATGTCAACCAATTTGGCATCGATGGCATCGTTGTCGTAGGCAACGGTAAATTGATTATACATAAATATGAATTCATTCATAATGAATTAAGTATTTGTTATCTACCGTTTCAACTACCTGCCAAGCTCTTTGTTTTACCCATAACCAAATCATAAATACAGAAAAATAATTTACACACAAATTACCACCTGTCAATCACTTTTTCCGCAGGACTCTGGTATGATAAGGCAGAGTGATCTGTGTCAATAAAAAGTTGGTTGGTAAAAAAAGGTGCACAACCAACAGGAACTAACCAATATTATCTGAGGTTTTCACTAAAATGACTAAGTACAAGCGTGAATGTGAAAGACTGGAGCAGTGTACTGACGCTGTGACACGTTACCAGATAGATTCAAAAGACCGAAGACCGAGTCATTAGATAGATCAAGATTAATTAAATATCACGTTAAACAACTATAGTGAGACGCGATCCAGCGGTACATCCTTGATAAACTGTCCGACGTGTACTACTCTCTGGGGTTTTGTGCTCAAAGCACCTTCTGACTGCTGGAGTTCAAACACGCTCATACGCTGCAGCATGACGGAGGGTTTGTGTGTTTGCAGTCACGTGATGTGCGTTTTCATCAATATAGTGTGGATGGAGGGCTGTTCAGAAATGCTAGATGAAGTGCCAGTGTGGATGTGGATCGTTTTGTTGCTTTTGCGAAGGGGGTAAGCGGAGGATCGCGATGCCGGTTCAGCATCAAGGGGGAGAGCAACCCTCAGTGCAAGGAAACACCCACACCACACACTCTCTCATTCTTATTCCCATGTCTTTGGACTGTGGGGGAAACCGGAGGAAACCCATGCAGATACAGGCAAAACATGCAAACTCTATACAGATAGGCCTCCAGACCCAACCAGGCCTCGAGCGTTCTTACTGTGAGTAAACCTTGCTATCCAGTTAAGCTTGACACACACCAGGTCATGTCTTTACATGGTTGTCTATATGTCACTAAGCAATGCAAATTGATGTCGAATGACAGCACTGGTGCGCGTACACTCACAAAAACAAATTTTAAAAGGCATGGCTTGCCACAGTGTGGTGTGACTGGTGTGCGACACCTTTAGCATCCATGTCGCGCCTAAGAATAAACTCTAGTAGTTAATAATTAAAACTAGTTTGTTTTAATATTTATATGTTAAAACAGCTTGCCATACATTTTGAGTCTTCACAGGCTTATCCAGCATTACTATGCTTTATTATGACATCAGCTTCTTTTCTTTAAGTAGAGAGAAAGAGGTGATATACGGTGCCAACATTCAGTCTAGACATGCTACAGTGGAAACACATGGCATAAGCTCATCTGGGATATGCTGCACATTCAAAATGTCTGCCGAATGTCTCGTGACATTGGGAAATGTTTAATCAGTGTCTGAAACCACATGCTTGTGGTAATTATAATCACCACAGTCAATCCTGAAGCACGAAAGGAAAATAAATTCAATTTTGTTCCTCAGGTTCAACAAAAACCAGTTGGTTGGACAATTTTCTTTTTTTAAACGTGGTTGCATGTGGAGTTGATTGATGCCACGTAACTAAATTAATGAAAATATTTTAAACAAGGAAGTCAATGACAGTCTTGCATTCAACATTTTTTAGTTTATTAAGACTCAGTAAATGCACCAAAATATACATACATAGCAAAATATGTGCAGCAGAAAACACTGCTATAAAAGGGCTAAAATAATTTTTAGAATCAATGTATGTTTTCTAACCCATGTTCATGAAAAGATTTGCAGAACATGGTTTTACTCTTTACAACAAATTTATGTTTATAAATAAAGAAATTAAATGTTTTTCTATCATTGCTGTTCACCTATCATTTCCCTCTGATTTTAGGGATGACTTATTAGTAGGGTTAGGTTTAGTGGTATAGGGATTACGTTTAGACTAAATTCTCTGACAGGACTAATGTTCCAGGATCAACGAAATATGTTGACCCAGGAACGTCTAACTCTGCAGAACCAGAATATGACAAAAACTGCACTAAAACAAATGATTATTGCTGCTTGTTCAAACTGCCTGTTTAAAATGAGCTGAAACAGCTCAATTCTTGTCATTTCTTTGGCCATTTTTTTTTTTTTTTATGTTCAGTCCACTTTAACCATTAAGTTACCTTAAGCATTTTGCAACAATAAAGAATTGTGTTGGTCCCACTACCTGGTTAGGGGATTTGTAGTTCCCAGTATGCTTTGCATGGGATTGAACTAACGGAAGGAATAGTTGACAATAAAGGTAATCTTAGATGTTTAAAGTTATAAAAGAGACTTGTTAGAGTTTAATCTTCACAGTTTGAAGATTTAGAAGAGTTTCATGCAACATTTTGAGTTTTGAGATTACCGCCTTGCAGAAGAACCCATGCTTTGGGTGTGGGCATCTTAATTGGCAAATATGCAGTTTGTTGCTTTGCTCAGTGAGCAATAACTGTCCTAAAATTAGTTCTGAGATCAGGCTTAAGCAACTGTATATGTAACTTATGAAGTATGCTTAAAAATGGATCTTAGTTCATTTAGGATATCATTAAACAAAACTAAGAGACATTGAAATGTATGACAAATAATAGACATGCATGATATTATAAGACCTTTGACTTTAAGTTAAATAAAAATACAATTTAATAAAAAAATGATTTGATAAAATCATGTTGGACCAACTCAATTGCATTTAGTTGTGTAAATTGTTTTTGCCCTCAATTCATCAGTTCATCAAATGAGTTATTTTGTTGAGTGTGTGTTTTATTTTTGAAAAAAAAACTTTATGTTGCTTGTTTCATGTTTTGTGGCAGTTAAATGCCTATTCAGAAAGATTTCCTGCGAATCTGGATTATTATGTTTAAAAGGTGTTTAAAAAAAACTATATTCGTAATAACCAACAAAAATGCTCATTGAGAAAAATAGATCTTTTAATTGAAAAAAATATATATAAAAATAAAAAACTCTTGGTGGTATACTTTGTGCTAAATTCAAATGTACCAGCTTTGCTCATTTTCCCAGGAATTATGTCAATGACAAGAAGCAATTAGAGTAGTGAATGTCCTCTGGCCTACATTCAGTACACCCATGCTGCTCATCTGCTCTCTCACACCAAAGGATGTGCGGAAGTGTGGCCTCCTGGGATAGAGTTATATTAACATTTTTTGAGCATCACTTCAGTTTTTTTCCTTGATAAGTACAGTAGATTCCAGATTTCTGCACATATTGCAGAAATATCTATTGTAATACTAATCAGATAGCTGTGTATGATAATGGAAGTATAAAGACATTTTGTTTCACAATTTTGACTTTGTTTTCCTCCTAATTGTAACTTTTTAACTTGTAATTCTGAGTTTGCATATTACAATTCAGACTTTTACCCTCCCAGTTCCTCTTAATTTCACAATTGCAAGTTATGAACATTAATTGTGAGTTAACATGTTGTACTTTTTTTTCATCTTGATATGCTTTTTCCAGAGAATTTCCAGCTTGTCTCATAATTTAGATTTTTTTCTCTCTCTAGAATTCTGTATGCTGTGCAATTCTGAGCTTTTTCCAAGAATTCTGGGGTTATATACAATTTAGCATTTAAATCTTGAAATTATAAAAAAAGTTGTCAGAACTATAGTTTTTAAAATATCTTGTTGCTATGTTATATTTTTTTATTCTGTGGCAAAAAAAAAAAAAGATTTCCCATTCATGTAAAGATCAAAAGCATTTTTAAACATGAGGTACAGTCTGCAGCACAGTCTATGATGGTTTAGAGACATCAAAAATCAAGCTGTGTTCTTCATTTTAATCTATAATGTGTTCCTGAATGATTTATGATGAGAAACAAAGAAAGTCAAAACCCAAACATTTTCAGCTGCTATCTTTACCTTGATAGCTTCAACAGATACCCAGTGTACCGCACACAAAGCTCAGTGCACAACACCTCATTTTAAACTGACACTTCAAACAAAAACAACATATAAAGTACAGATATTTTTCTTCCTAATGCATCCCTCCAGCAGTTATACAGAGAAATTGTGAGAGTAAAGAAGACTTAGCACAAAATATTTAGGTCAATTTATGTTCAAAACATCTATTCTATGCCATAAAAAATATAAATATATGTAATGTAATGTAATGTAATGTGTATTTATATAGCGCATTTATTGTGTATGACCATACACCCAAAGCGCTTTACAATCATGAGGGGGGGTCTCTCCACACCACCACCAGTGTGCAGCATCCACTTGGATGATGCGACGGCTGCCACAGGACAACGGCGCCAGGGCGCTCACCACACACCAGCTATTAGTGGAGTGGAGAGACAGTGATAGAGCCAATTCGGTGGAAGGGGATGATTGGGAGGCCATGATCATAAGGGCCGATAGAGGGACTTTGGCCAGGACACCGGGGTTACACCCCTGCTCTTTCACGAGAAGTGCCATGGGATTTTTAATGACCACAGAGAGTCAGGACCTCGGTTTAACGTCTCATCCGAAAGACGGCGCCCACTGACAGTGTAGTGTCCCCTTCACTTTTACTGGGGCATTAGGACTCACACAGACCACAGGTTGAGCGCCCCCTGCTGGCCTCACTAACACCACTTCCAACAGCAACCTAGTGTTCCCTTGCGGTCTCCCATCCAGGTACTAACCAGGCTCAGCCCTGCTTAGCTTCAGTGAGTAACCGGTCTTGGGCTGCAGGGTGACATGGCTGTGGCTCCAAATATATGCAAGTAAAAAAATGTAATGTCGATTTTTTTGAGCATCTTATGCACCATGTACTGTCAAACTGTTATTTAATTGAAATCACTCTTAAGAATGCCTTTCAATGAACCAAATATTCCACGAGTGTGGAGGAGTGCATTTTGTGGCTTGAAAACCGCCTCAGAGCAAATTCGCATATTCTTCATCATCGTGATTTGTAATTAACAGATTTAATTAGAAGCCATGCTTAATCCTAAATCTCACAGCGGGTGACCACAACCCTTAAACACTCAGACAACCAAACAGGCCTGCATTTCTGGAGAATATGAAGGAATCATCAACTCCTTGCTCACTACAATAGATAATCTGTCTGCAAGACCCA